>NC_056709.1:1735915-1848415 GCF_018831695.1 Puntigrus tetrazona
CGTTTTTATGTTTCCGTGCAAACCTCACACAAACCACGAACAACCGGAAGACCTAGCACAGAAAACGTTCACCGTCCTTGGCAGCTAAAAAACGTTGGAAAACGTTAAAAGTATTCAAGTTTAATTTTTAATCACTGTTGAACACATTAAATAGTTCGCTGTGATGAAGCTTGTTTTCGTGCATGTATGCGACCCCATAGCACCAAACCAGTCTGGAGTGGCACGAATAAACACTGTTCATTTGTAGCAAACGCTGCTTATATTACTGCTCTGTGACCAAAAATCTGGAAAAAACCCACTGACTTGACTCTACATTCACAACGTGTTTCCTCGTTAGCCCCTTTGTGACAATCATGTATGACGTTTTTGTTCATCAGGGACAGCAGAGATGAAGTCTTGGAGCACGGTGAGTTATTTCGTACAGCCTCTTGTTGTTTTTGATGTGCTTAAACGTGTTTCGGTACTTTTTCCCGTCTCCGTCAGTGAAATGTTACTGCCTTTCTTTGCAGAGCTGATGATCGCAGACAGACATCAGAAGCGGGAGATCAGACAGCTGGAGCAGGAACTTCCTCGCTGGCAGGTGTTAGTGGACAGCATCACCGGTCAGGTTTATTTCACCGCCTTTCTGTATAGTTATCAGAAGAACGTGTTCGCCGGGGCTGATGGTGTGACGTGATTGTTTCAGGCATCAATTCGCCAGACTTTGACAATCAGACTCTGGCAGCCTTACGTGGACGGATGGTCAGATATCTGATGAGGTCTAGAGAGGTCAGTGAGCATTTACTGTAATGCGTGATGGACCGAGGCACGCCAGGTGTTCACGTTTGTTTTAGAAAAATACAATACGAGGCGCAATTGTTTTAAGGGAAGTTGACTGAAAACGAACTCTTGGACCGTTTCAGATCACACTGGGACGCGCCACTAAAGACAAGCAGATCGACGTGGATTTGTCTTTGGAGGGACCTGCGTGGAAGATCTCCAGAAAGCAAGGTGCGATCAGCCCTGCTCCTTTATCACTTTTTAAAAGAGAAGGCATTATGTGATTTAACGCATGACTTGATTTTACGTTAACAGTGCGCTTTCTGTTTTTAATTGAAAAAAGTGCTCTTTGCGTCCTCGTAGTAAACCGTGCATGCTTAAATAATGCATGTTTTAGAGCGGTGCAATTGATTATAAATGGTGCATGAATATTTTTTCAAATAGTTGCATTAGTATTAGCATTAGTAATATTTTGTATTAATAATTTCGGGTTATAGGGAAAAAAGCTTTTTTTCATAAATTGAAATGCCTTTGAAATTTGAATATATTTCCAAATATTTTGGTGCAAAATTTGAATTTAGTTTTTCGGCCATTTTGGCAGCCCTGCTTTAGCTCCAGTGTTTATTAGCGTTCGTCTCTAAGAGGAATCCTTCGCCATCGAAGAGATTTATATCTAGGTAGAACGTGTTCATGCATGCATCCGTCAGACTAGAATGTATTTTGTTTCGGTTATACAAGCTAGCTGTTTGACTGATGCAACGCTGCGCGGCTTTATGGATTCGAATTTAAACGTTTGATGATTCGAAATATCACTAGGACTCTCAAATGGCATTGTGCTAACAGGATGTAATTGTACAGGAATGAAATAATGGTTGTTCTCTAACTCCAGGGATCATTAAACTGAAAAATAATGGAGACTTCTTCATCGCTAATGAAGGCCGAAGACCCATTTATATTGATGGACGGCCAGTTTTGTCTGGAAACAAGTGGAAACTCAACAACAACTCTGTGATGGAGGTATGGACAAGCTTACTTGACAATGACATCTGTCAAAAAAGAATAATTTACCACATCTGCAGAGCGCATGTTTCATATAGTATATAAATAAATGACTTTTTGCATATAAATCCTTTCAATATACGATATTTATAAAATGTAGGACCTTTTTATGATTTGATCAATTTTTTTCATTGCATGAAAAATACGTTTTTCTTCCGGGAAAAAATAAAAGCATTGAAATTAAATTTTATTCGCACGCTAATTTTAAGCAAGATGGCTCGCATCTAATTTTGAGTCATGTGTTTAGTCCCTTTTAAATAAATTGCATTCTAGCTCTTATTTCCGGTTGGACCGCAGGTGACCAGATCCCCACCACGTCATTTAATCTTGCCCATGAGTTAATTTCTGAACATTATAAGCGAAAAGTCTCAGTGCTTTACCTTTGAACATGAACCCGTTGGATGTGTATGACCACTTGTTCTCAACGAGTTAGAAATAATAGGTAAACGCAGGAAGTGAGATCGTTCTGAAACGTGTGTCTGTTTCGTCCAGATCGCAGGTCTTCGCTTCGTGTTCCTGATCAATCAGGAGTTGATTTCTCTCATTAAAGCTGAAGCTGCCAAGATGAATCAGCCGTGACGCAGCGCTTCCCGAGCCGTCGAACACCATTCAGTCTGCTAGCGACACATGAAGACCGGAGCCGGGCTGTCCTGTGTTAACCTCTGAGTAGAGTCACGTACAGCTGACCTTTCAGCACAAGGTCATAGCAACGAGTGAGCCGGGATCCGTAGGTCGGAGCAGAGGAAAACTAAATTGGACATTTCTATGCCTTATTTAAGGCACATTTGGGCAGAAAGCTGTTTGTTTGAGAGCGTGCGTGAGTGTGATTGTAGTTTTTTTTTGTATAAAAGAAACCGTTTCTTTTTTGTTGACTTGTGCATTTTTTTCTTTGTTTCTACTTCAAACCCAGTAACGTTGTATTGTCTCATCAAAGGCAGCATGCTAATATTCTGCCGTGACAGAAATAGTGTAAATATATTCATAAAGACCGATTAAAATGTTTTAACGATGCGTCTTGGTATAAGTACAGTAATGCATTGCGCAGTTCTTTGTCGTTTTAGATTTTGGAGTCAGTAGTGGTGAGTTTTGCGTGCATCTCTTAGGCTGCTGTCAATCTGTAGGCAACCCATAATGCATTGAGAGTAAAGCTGAAATGCACAATTACTAACTAAACTATAAATATAGTTCTTAGACATTACAGATATGCCCAAGAACAAAACATTTAAAGCTGCATTTATAAACCACTTACTAATGCCTATTAATGTGTATAAAGGATGCATTGAGTATTTAATGATTCATGTTGTGCAGTTTCTATAAAGTGTTACCTATATAACAATAAGGCATAAGCAGTGAACTATTGGAGGGATTTGAATATGATAAAAGCAGAAGAAAGTGTAACAAAGCACACCCCGCTGACGTCGAAATAATCCCACGAGACTTTATGGATTCTAACCTCAAGAGAAAGTCTGCTGGATGTGTGTTTATTACGGGAATATGAGCGCGGGGCTGGTGTTTTCAGGCGGTGCGCGTGATGATGCCGCGGCCACGTCACACTCGTGCGTCTCGTGAAGTTTTCAGGCGCTCGAGAAACGAGCAGGTCCTCTTCGGTTCATGGCGCTTTCTGGATACCGCGGGATAATTACAGTAAGATCACGATCTTCTAGCTGTTTGTAGCTCGTTTGGGATCGAGTTTGTTGGGCGTTTTTTTTTTTCAGGTTATGTTGCGAAGCGATGCGCTGAATCCAAATCGGTTTGCGTGTGTTTTTGTACCTGACTATTTTTACCCAGCGATTCGTTTTCTTTTAATTTAATACGGTGCTAATTTGAGCGTTACATCGATAACGGGAGATTTAACTCTAAAAGCTGCTTAACCACGACCGGTTTAACCCATGTGGGCGATGAAAGCAAAAACAGATTTAATTAATTTCCACCCACTAAATAAGTGAGGGTGAAGGATTCACTGTTGGACAGTTGGTTGGACCTTTTAATTTTTTCCACAATAAAAAGACAAGCAGTTGTTAAAAGTGTCAAACTTTAAATGAACAGTTTATTACAGCATTACACGGAGTTCAGTGTAAAACAGCCTCATATTCTCATAGTTGGCTTTAATATTGGTAACTGAAACATTACTGGTCCTTTCAATGAAAGCCTGAGGAGATTGTTGGTTCATGTTTTCTGTACACAAGGACAGCATGGACCAAAACAAGTCCATTGTGATGCAATCGTGTTCAGACCAAATATTTGAGCAACAGTGGCTCGTTTCAGACTCTTAACTATTCTTTGGTTACGCGACTGTTTTGTGGCGTGTTTACAGCGTTTTATTTCCAAGAGATAGTGTCTATGCGGGAGTCTGTTTAACCCTGCTGGCCCTCTTCTTATCGTGTGCAAATACGTTAATGACCGGTCGTAAAGCGTTTTAAAACCAGTAGCAGCTCATGCATCGCTTGTATCGCTGATATAAAGCTAATAGACCGCAATCTCCAGTGAGGTCTGGCCTGATATGTAATGAATAGAGGTCTGTTGGGTGGAAATCATCTCGAAGTTGTGAGGTTCTCTTCTCTTTGGTCACTTTAAGACCCAGTGACATTCAGGACATTACCCCAGCAGGCTCACATGTGTTTGCAGTGATAAGAAACATGTTCAGGTTTTGATGAGTCACGATGGTGGTTGGTCCGAAAAGACCCATGCAGTATGTTTCAAAGTCACCAGGGGCCTCAATTTAATGCATTGCTGGTAAAGTGAAAACAAAAACAAAAACGCACATTAAACAAAAATGTTTGCAGGATCTTAAGCTACAGTTTTTTTCCAGACAATACGAAACATGCATTTTGTTGAACACACGTTATTTGAACTTTATTTCGGATGTGATTTAATCTTTGCCCAGCACTACTCAAAAGGTTTACTATTTTTAACCTGATCCAGCATGGAGTTTAACTTTGCACTTTGTAACTGTTCTTCTGAATTTAATACACATTTGTTAACCTAGCCGTCGAGTGAAAAATGAAACATCCAAAATGCGTTTGTAATTCTGAAGTAAACACTTTGATTAATGGAGAAAGTTCAGAAATATATGAGTAATTAAGTTCATATAAGCACTGACTTTTGATAACTTTTTAAAAAGGAAAAGGGTGGATCCTGAAACTTACATTTTTGGAGATGGATGGTGGACTCCTGGTGGAGTAGTGTTACTTAAGTCTAAGTGAGCTTAAAAGGTACCATTAGAGCGACACTTGTGCTGGGAATTCACTCTTTCAGCTTTCTGTCGCTGTACTTTGACGTTTTGTTGTTCTACGTCTCTCCTCAGAAAGAGCAATGCAGCACCTAAAGCGTTCCCAAGGTCTTGCTCAGGTCTTCCTTATCAGGAGCCAAAGGTAATTCTGCCGTTTCATAAACCTTAAACCTTTGTTCCTTATTTAAGCATTTCCAAATAAGACACATGAAAGTTCATCTTTGACTTATTCTGAATGGTGGCGCTTTGATTTAATGATTTGCTTAAAGTGAATGATTGAAAAGACGTGGACGGATTCTGTGAAATGCTCGTTTATAATGACTTTCAGTTCCAGACTTTCAAAGAGCGTCGTCCCATCACTGTCCGCGTGGGGTGGTCCTGTCTCTTGTCGCTGGAGGAGCACTGGAGGACATGGAGGACAGAAATACATTAAAGACAGGCTGCCAAAGTTTAGATTGGCTCTGGCGGGGCTGCTGGCAGGTACTGGAGCTGTTTTAGCCTATAAGCTCCACCAAGACAAGGTGAGATGTTTTCTAAAAATATAACCATGGGAAGATACATACAGCAATACCAATGCGTCACAACCAATGAAAATAACCTTTCCGCTCAGGGTTGATTAATTTGCTGAAAATGCACAAAATAAGCTACAAAAAGGATCCCTTTGATACTGTTTGTGATTCAGACACGTTTGGAAACAGTGCTTATGTCGCTAAAGGAGTTACAATAAGTTAATAAATACCTCTAATTTGCACACAGACAATAGGTGTGTTCGACTTGAAGCATCTGTCGTGGTACTTTGTCATACACCGATCGAAGTTGAACACACCTACTGTGAACACACACACAAACACGCACATGTTGGCAAAATGGGCAGCGCTTCTGAGAGCTTCTCCCCAAACTCTGACTGTGTAGGACCACGGCCTTATCAGTTTGAGCCTTTGGACCGCGAAGATGAACCTATAGAAGTGTCACACTAGTAGGATTTTTATATTAGACTTCGAATTGTTAATTTAATAGCTTTTAACATGCAGACGGTAGAAACGACAGGAACTGGCATGTCGTCTTTCTTCAACAGAAGACAATCTGAGAAACCGGTTTGCACTAGTCCCCAATTCACTAAACTCAACACAAGTGACGCTAAACAACAACAATGAGGGTTTAACTAGTGACACGAGTGCTACTTTCCAATGCATAAATACAGCAATAGCTCATGCAGATCGCAGCGCAGTGATTGGAATAGACAAGTGTCGTGTATAACGTTACAACACTTAAAAACGCTCAAATGTAACTTTTTAAACTAGATGAACAAAATGGTCCCAAAAAGCATGACAATGTCAACTTTTCACTTATTTTGTGACGGTTATTACTGTTTTAAGCGATAACACCTGCGTATCTATTAACATCTCAAAAAACTTGTTGTTGGGTTTAGTGAAGCTTTACATTTTTTGTAAATAATTTTGTAAAAACCGACCACAAAGTCAAAGCCTGTCAATTATTACTGAAGTCTTACAATATTATGAAGACCATTGATGTCTCACAGTCTGTAAGATCTCACCCGGCTCATATAATCTGACAAGCAACAATTGTAAAGGACATAAAAACTGCTCTAGCTGTCATTGAGCAATCTTGATTTTATTGTGTCTATTTTTGTTCAGGTTCAGTGGGCTGCTACCTCAGCACAGTTTCAGGTGACGCAGACTTCAGATCTTCCTGTTTACACCCTAGAAGAAGTCACAAAGCACTGTTCCCTTGACAGTGGCGTGTGGGTCACCTATAAAGGAGGAGTCTACGATATCACTGAATTTGTGGCCATTCACCCTGGTGGCGACAAAATACTTCTGGCTGCAGGTGGAGCTCTGGAACCGTACTGGGCATTATACGCCGTCCATCAGCAAGACCATATTCTAGAAATCCTCTCGGAGTATAAAATTGGTGTTCTTAATCCAGAGAGTTTCAAGAAGCAAGAGAGTGCCAACCCATCGGACCCTTACTCTTCTGAGCCGACACGGCACCCTGCTCTTCAGATCAACAGCCTGAAACCTTTCAACGCCGAACCACCTGCATCTATACTTTCTGATAGCTACATCACCCCTTCAGTCATATTTTTTAAGCGTAATCATCTTCCAGTGCCCAGGGTGGATCCTGAAGCTTACAGGTTGGAGATCGAGGGTCTCCCTGGTGGAGTAGTATCACTTAGCCTAAGTGAGCTAAAGTCTCATTTTCCTAAGCACACCGTTACAGCGACGCTTCAGTGCGCCGGGAACCGTCGGTCGGAAATGAACAAAGTCAAGCAAGTCAAAGGACTCAATTGGGGCATCGCCGCAATAAGCAACGCTACTTGGTCAGGTGCACGTCTGCGGGATGTCCTGCTGTCCTATGGCTTTGGACCAGAGGTTGCAGAAAAGGCTCGACACGTCCAGTTTGAAGGGTTAGACAGGGATGTGACGGGAACAGCATACGGCGCATCTATTCCACTGAACAAGGCTCTGAGCGAAGAAGGTGATGTTCTCCTCGCGTACGAGATGAACGGCGAGGACCTCCCTCCCGACCATGGCTACCCTGTCCGTGTGGTTGTACCTGGAGTTGTTGGAGCACGCAATGTCAAATGGTTGGGGAAGATCATTGTCAGTGATGAAGAAAGCAAGAGCCACTGGCAGCAGAATGATTATAAAGGCTTTTCTCCAGGCACTGACTGGGACACTGTGGATTTTAAATCTGCACCAGCCATCCAGGAGCTGCCCATACAGTCAGCCATCACTCACCCAGCAGAAGGGACCTCAGTAGAGCTCAGCGATAGGGAGCTGACCGTGAAGGGCTATGCGTGGAGTGGAGGAGGAAGAGAGGTCGTGAGGGTGGACGTCTCGGTAGATGGAGGGAAAACGTGGCATGTAGCCAAGCTTTGCACCGGTGATCAAGGACAGCACCCTGCTCCTCCTCCTCCACCTGGAAGAGCCTGGGCTTGGAAGCTGTGGGAGATAGACGTCCCAATTCCTCCAAGGGCTCAGGAGATGGAGATTGTGTGCAAAGCAGTGGACAGCAGTTACAACACACAGCCAGACACTGTCGCTCCAATCTGGAACTTAAGAGGAGTGCTTAGTAACGCGTGGCATCGAGTGAAGGTAAAAGTGAAGTAAGGGTTTCAGAGACCAAAAATCTACTTTGTGCATGAAATGCATATCAACAAAACTGCTGGATTTCTCTTCGGTGCAGGTTGGGTTGTAGCTTTGCAACTGTTTTGAGATTGAAGGTGCTTGAAATGATCTTGATTTTGTTGCATAACTGGCTTGATGGATAATTCCTGGTGCTCAAGACCAGGACGCCTGGTCAAAACTGACTGTACCAAACAAGATTATCTTTCAGCATTCAAAAAAATCCATTATGCAAATAAATTTCACGACCTAATATAAAAAATGATTCTCTAGTGCTTCTTAAGATAAGGACAATTAAGTGATATTTTGGGATCCCATGAATATGAACAAGGAATAATTTTATTATGTTAAACGGAAGTAAACTTTTCCACTTGGGTTGCTGTTGTGAAATCTTAACGTGAACCACTTGTTTCATAATTGTATTCTTAACATCACGTTCAGTGATGAAGGCTTGCACTTCAACTAACAACTGATTGTTACATAAACTACCTGCTAATAAGTCTAAGAATTGCATTATATATATATACTTTATGCTTTTATCTGCTGACAAGCTTCATGGAGATGCTGTTTTTCTTTTCAAGCAGGACTTTAGCATCTGCCCAGAGACGAGACCACTTTAGAGTGGCTTGCTGACCATTATATTACAGTGTTTTTGATTTACCAGCTAACGTGTCCGACCTGAAGCCCATATGGAATCTATAGGATATTTTCAATAGAAAGATGATAAACAGTCAAACCAACAATACAGACGAGCTGAAGCTCAATAGTATCTTCACAGAGCCACACACTTCCATTCACTCCTCACTGATGCTGAAGGACCAAACAACCAAGTACCGAGTGCATAAAAGAACATACTTTACTTTAAAGAACTTTTCTGTTTTGCAAATCTAGAATATATGAAAGATTCACTTGTTTAAATAAGTTACAAAAAACACGCTATTTATCTAAACACTATTTATCTAAATTTTGAGATGCACCTGTATGTATATGTGTGTATGTTTTTATATTAAAATTAGTGAGCCCCCTGAGCCTGTATAATAATTTACAAATTAAGCTTCTCTGAAGTTTGTTTAATGACATACTTAAGGTGATCATAATGTAATGTGATGTCAATATTTAATGATTTAGATTTTTTTTCCCTTTATGCAGCTTTGTTTTGTTTATTTAGTCCCTGTATTAACATTGTTGTTCTCTATATTGCTTGCTGGTATCACGGCGCAAATTCATATTAAAACAAATTAAGATTATTACTATGACACATACATAAAATTTCAGTTCTGAACATGTCTAGACCCTGGACCGTATTTTATTACTATATCAAGTACTTATACTTTTTTATATCATCACAAGCTGTTTTTTTATTTTTTTATGCATAATAAAAATTTATTTTATTTAAAAACTATAATGAATTATTTAAATTTTAGAATGAAAGGAAAAAGAAAGTGGGCTGTTGTGGTTTATAATAGAAACTAACATTATTGGAGTATACTGGACTACAGTGAGTGCCTTATAAAAAATATTTTCATATTATATAAACATAAAATTGTTTTACAGTCACTTTTTTAATGTTAGTAAAATATTTGAATGTTAATTTTTTTTAACAATTTAAACATTATTGTTCAGAAGCTGTTGTAAATGCAATCATTTATATATCAGTTCGTATTCATATTTTGTCAATTGCTGCTTAGAAATAAATACTCAAATGTGTGATGAGTTTTTGTTTAAGTTTGTGATATTTATTTTAGAATATGGTATACTTCATAAACAGAATGTGGACATGCATTCATGTTTGTGTGTATAAAATGAACGTTTAAATGTGGTATCAGTGAAAGCATACGCAACCCGTGTCTTGAAATGATCAATTTATTGCAGACATCAGTAAGGTCAGTGCATAATTTATTTGATCTACTCACTAATTGGAGAAATCACAAAACATGACTGAGTCTCGGTTGACTGCAGCATTAAATATGTGATTGACATGATCTAAAGAACAAATGTTTACTACACATATTCTTCACGTCACACTAGACAAACTCAATACTCACTTGACACGTCACTTGTTGCCTTTAAAACCTCATTTCGTTTACACTTTTACTAAAACGGATTAATGATGCAAAGCTGTAACTGACCTGGAGAAGAAAAACCTAATACTCTTCTCCCTCCTCTTCTCCTTCTCCCTCGATCGAATCTACACCCACCTCCTCATAATCTTTCTCCAGGGCTGCCATGTCTTCTCTAGCCTCGGAGAACTCTCCCTCCTCCATGCCCTCACCCACGTACCAGTGCACAAAGGCACGCTTAGCGTACATCAGATCGAACTTATGATCGAGCCTGGCCCAAGCCTCCGCAATAGCCGTGGTGTTGCTCAGCATGCACACAGCTCGCTGCACCTTAGCCAGATCACCTCCAGGTACAACGGTAGGGGGCTGGTAGTTGATACCAACCTTGAACCCAGTTGGACACCAGTCCACGAACTGGATGGAGCGCTTGGTTTTTATAGTGGCGATAGCAGCATTTACATCTTTAGGTACGACATCACCACGGTACAACAGACAGCAAGCCATGTACTTGCCGTGACGCGGGTCGCATTTGACCATCTGATTAGACGGCTCAAAGCAAGCATTCGTGATCTCAGCCACTGAGAGCTGCTCGTGGTACGCCTTCTCAGCAGAGATCACGGGAGCGTAAGTTGCTAAAGGAAAATGAATACGGGGATACGGCACCAAGTTGGTTTGAAACTCAGTTAAGTCAACGTTCAGGGCGCCAAAACCGTAGGGAGGCGGTAATGGAGGACACGATCTGACTGATTAACCTGTTAAGGTTGGTGTAGGTGGGACGCTCGATATCAAGGTTTCTACGGCAGATGTCATAGATGGCCTCGTTGTCGACCATGAAAGCACAGTCTGAGTGCTCTAGGGTGGTGTGGGTGGTAAGAATGGAGTTGTAGGGCTCCACCACCGCAGTAGACACCTGTGGAGCTGGATAGATGGAGAACTCGAGCTTGGACTTCTTTCCATAATCGACAGAAAGACGCTCCATCAGTAAAGAGGTGAAACCAGAACCGGTTCCTCCTCCAAAGCTGTGGAACACCAAGAAGCCCTGAAGTCCAGTGCACTGGTCAGCCTATGAAGAGGGGGATGGAAAGAAACGCTTATCAAGTCTATCATATTTAATATTGAGCTAAAACGTAAGCAAACGTTGAATGAAAACAGGCCGACTGCGATTGTAAGGATGCCTTACCAGTTTGCGAATCCTGTCAAGAACCAGATCAATGATCTCTTTGCCGATCGTGTAATGGCCGCGAGCGTAGTTGTTGGCCGCATCCTCTTTTCCGGTGATCAGCTGCTCAGGGTGGAAAAGCTGGCGGTAAGTTCCGGAGCGTACCTCATCTGAACCGCAAAAAAAGATTGAAAGCTGTGAAGCTCGTGGACTAGCAATAAGAGACCGCTAATCAGGCAATTACTAACCAATCACAGTGGGCTCCAGATCCACAAACACTGCCCTGGGAACATGCTTGCCAGCTCCTGTCTCGCTGAAAAAAGTGTTGAAGGAGTCATCCCCTCCACCAATAGTCTTATCACTGGGCATCTGTCCATCCGGCTGAATCCCATGCTCAAGGCAGTAGAGTTCCCAGCAGGCATTGCCAATCTGGACGCCGGCTTGACCCACATGAATGGAAATACACTCACGCTGTTGTGGAAAAGGAAAAGAAATTAAAACATTTATCCTGAAAATGAGGATGAATACCAGTAATGGGACGCAGTGAAACGATGATATTTAATTACACAGCACACTGAACACAAATTAATATTTATTTACCAACAAAACATGTTATTAGGTAAACATTTTAAGCTGTGCTATGTAAACCTGTAACTATAAAAATATGATACTAGCAGTTTTTGCGTGTAATTAAGCAGCTAAGCAAAATGGCATGCAATGTAAAATTCCAGGCGATACAACAGCTTGCCCCACATGACTGGAAATGCATAAAAAAACTGTTTTAGCAATCTTGACTTCGCTGTAAGATAGAAATGTACACACTTTGCAAATATGAACTGGGTGTTTGACACCATGCTTCAGGCACAAAATCGAATATGGCACCTTTCCTCCTCGAGCTCCACCCGGCTGTTCCCTGTTTCCTGCCCGGCAACATGGGTTTACTTAAATAAGATATTTTACCAAATTGCAGCCCCGTGTTTCAATCTAGAGTGCAATATAAATTCAATTCTGAGTTTATACACGACCATTTCTTCCCTGGAGGGAATAACTGAATCTGTCTAAAGCACTGTTCAGAAAAATGCTGTTTATAGGCTGCAACATATGTTTCCCGAGATTAGCTGGTCAGATTAGATGATTTATTCAGTAGTGCATTTAATGAGATTATGACTGTGCATATGGTGCACCCACTGTTATGCCTTTGTTCAAATTCATCAATGCAATAAACGATTCCTATACGCAAGGATAGCTCTAAACCAATCCAAACGTCTATCCAAACATGTATAAATACGTTCCGGTGAATTAAAACCTCTGTTACTTAACAATGCAATATATTTGGCCGACAAAAAAGAATGCATATGCAGTAATAAACAACTGATCAGCATCCAATAGACGAAAAGCGGTCACACATCCCCATACAAAAAAAATAATATTAATATATCGAGCAGATGTCGTTTATTAAACGATGGCACAGGTGTGTTCCGCAGACTGCATACCCTCTTTAATCCTCATCTAGAATTATAATGTACAAGATTTAGCATTAGCTTTCTTGAAATAATAAAGCCTAAAATGCAATAATACATCTACTCACCATTTTCGTATACTTTGTAACGATCTGGAGACGATATGTTGCTGTACTGCGTTACTGTTGTCGACGGCGAAGGGTCGATGTAGTAACTGCGCGCGATCCTCGAGTCGAAGCGCTTTTATAGCGCGACAAAGCGTCAGGGTATGTGACCTACTTCATGCACGTGAACGCAGACCTGCTCGTTTCACTGCATCACGGCGCTCGTTTCTTTCAGGCTCTCTGAACGCCATTCATTTATATATATAAAAAAAAGAATGATTCTAGCGTTCCATGCGCATTTGATGTAGGCGCGCGCGCGCGTTATGGTTATAGCGACGAGTCAGTCCGGGTTCGCTTGCAAAATCAGAAAGATTTTATTTAATTTCAAGAAATGGTGCTTGCTGAAGAGTTTTGGGTAGTCTGCAGCATCGTGACGTCATGCACTGCAGCACGAGCTCAGACGGGCGGTGGCCCTGGCGCGTGCGGCGCGCTTATTGTGCCTTATGTCTAGGCGTCTTAGGTTTTTAAAACACATTTCATGTACTCATGCATCAAAATGATAAAGGTGCGTCTGCATCAAAGCATCTAAAACGCGTCTATTGTCACGCGCCACGTGCAATAATATGAATTATTCCCAACAGTGTGCGTGAGATATAAGAACTGTGTACAGTGGGTTTGTTGAAATGCAATGTAGTCAAATTCAAATATAATTTTAAATGATAGTTAATTTCAGTCTAATAAAACACGAATGCCACTTTGTGTGGTGTTTCTGCGTTTCTGTGCATTTGACAAATTATTTTTATTTTTTGTTTTAGATTCAACTTTTCATGAACGATTTAACGTAGCCCAGTAAAAGTGTATTGAGATTGGATTTTTTCAGAAGATGTATTTGGATGTTGATGGACCGAGCCACTCCCTCCTGCAGCTTTGCTCTGTCACAGAGACATCTCCATCTTCTGCAGTGAGCTCAGCACATATCCGCGCCTGCAGCAGCTGGGGAAAACTACAAAATGGTAAGGGAACACTTTCCTTTCTCTGTTTATTTTTCTAAAGCTTGTTTTTTTTTTGCGGGTTTTGCATAGTTCTCGTAATCTATTGTTTCTCGTCGTTGTTAGAAGAGAAGTCAGTGAAGCATGATGAGCTATCTATTATTCATAAGACAACATTTCTGGTTTGAGAGCCTAAAAAGCTATAGCTGAATAATTATGTTTTATATATTTTTCAAAAACTGATTTTGCAAATACAACAGTGTTTACACATTGCATGCCTTCGTTGCTTAGCTTTTCTTCCTTTTTTCTTTTTTATATAATTACACATGATAACTGCGCGTGATACAGCTATAAAGTTTTACTAACGACATGTTTTGTTGGTAAATACATCCAAATTTGTGTTCAGTGTGCTGTGTAATTAAATATCATTAGAAAATGACTTTTCATAATGCTTTACTGCGTCTCATTACTTGTAATCATCCTCGTTTTCAGGATAAATGTTTATGTAATTTCTTTTCCTTTTCCACAACAGCGTGAGTGTATTTCCATTCATGTGGGTCAAGCCGGCGTCCAGATTGGCAATGCCTGCTGGGAACTCTACTGCCTTGAGCATGGGATTCAGCCGGATGGACAGATGCCCAGTGATAAGACTATTGGTGGAGGGGATGACTCCTTCAACACTTTTTTCAGCGAGACAGGAGCTGGCAAGCATGTTCCCAGGGCAGTGTTTGTGGATCTGGAGCCCACTGTGATTGGTTAGTAATTGCCTGATTAGCGGTCTCTTATTGCTAGTCCACGAGCTTCACAGCTTTCAATCTTTTTTTGCGGTTCAGATGAGGTACGCTCCGGAACTTACCGCCAGCTTTTCCACCCTGAGCAGCTGATCACCGGAAAAGAGGATGCGGCCAACAACTACGCTCGCGGCCATTACACGATCGGCAAAGAGATCATTGATCTGGTTCTTGACAGGATTCGCAAACTGGTAAGGCATCCTTACAATCGCAGTCGGCCTGTTTTCATTCAACGTTTGCTTACGTTTTAGCTCAATATTAAATATGATAGACTTGATAAGCGTTTCTTTCCATCCCCCTCTTCATAGGCTGACCAGTGCACTGGACTTCAGGGCTTCTTGGTGTTCCACAGCTTTGGAGGAGGAACCGGTTCTGGTTTCACCTCTTTACTGATGGAGCGTCTTTCTGTCGATTATGGAAAGAAGTCCAAGCTCGAGTTCTCCATCTATCCAGCTCCACAGGTGTCTACTGCGGTGGTAGAGCCCTACAACTCCATTCTTACCACCCACACCACCCTAGAGCACTCAGACTGTGCTTTCATGGTCGACAACGAGGCCATCTATGACATCTGCCGTAGAAACCTTGATATCGAGCGTCCCACCTACACCAACCTTAACAGGTTGATAGGTCAGATTGTGTCCTCCATTACCGCCTCCCTACGGTTTGACGGCGCCCTGAACGTTGACTTAACTGAGTTTCAAACCAACTTGGTGCCGTACCCCCGTATTCATTTTCCTTTAGCAACTTATGCTCCCGTGATATCTGCTGAGAAGGCGTACCACGAGCAGCTCTCAGTGGCTGAGATCACGAATGCTTGCTTTGAGCCGTCTAATCAGATGGTCAAATGCGACCCGCGTCACGGCAAGTACATGGCTTGCTGTCTGTTGTACCGTGGTGATGTCGTACCTAAAGATGTAAATGCTGCTATCGCCACTATAAAAACCAAGCGCTCCATCCAGTTCGTGGACTGGTGTCCAACTGGGTTCAAGGTTGGTATCAACTACCAGCCCCCTACCGTTGTACCTGGAGGTGATCTGGCTAAGGTGCAGCGAGCTGTGTGCATGCTGAGCAACACCACGGCTATTGCGGAGGCTTGGGCCAGGCTCGATCATAAGTTCGATCTGATGTACGCTAAGCGTGCCTTTGTGCACTGGTACGTGGGTGAGGGCATGGAGGAGGGAGAGTTCTCCGAGGCTAGAGAAGACATGGCAGCCCTGGAGAAAGATTATGAGGAGGTGGGTGTAGATTCGATCGAGGGAGAAGGAGAAGAGGAGGGAGAAGAGTATTAGGTTTTCTTGAATGAATAGCAGGTAGCATTTAGACTGGATAATTTCACAAGCTTTAAAAATGGCAACTGACATAATGGTGCGCCTACTTTGTGTTAGCTTGAATGTGTGTAATTTGTTGACAAATTATTACAATGAAAGCTAATTGTGCATATCCTGTGTGCATTTTTTTGCTTTAAAAACCTAATAAAAACCTTACATTCATGAACATTCATATGCTTTTGATCATGTTTGGAATAAATTTAAGTGGACATCAACAATTAACTGGCTTTTTCCCTTGTATTTGGAAATAAAACTGTTGATTTAATACATAGAAAAATTAACCTTCAAAATGTCCAAATGTTTTTCGTTTGGTCTTAACTAATACAAGAGTAACATTTGGGAGAGTCTGCATGTCAAGCTTAAGTGAATGACAAATGTTTCCAAATCAAACAATTTTTACCAAAGATATATTAATCGTGTGAAGTCTCCTGAAACTTTATAAAACTATTATTAATACTACAAAGAATGAATTGGACATTTTTTGTAATTTTAGGTATAATTTATGTTAGTTATGACAGTTAAATTCTGCACAAAAACTACCACTTGTTGTTACTTCCACTACAAAAGACTGCTTTGTAGTCTTGATGATTTATCTCAATTCAGCATAATCAACAGCGCAGAAAAAAACTTGATGATGTAACAGACTGTCTCTTTTTTAGGACTTTAGATAAGGAAGAAAATAATCTGACTCTGTGGTGTAATGAGCACACTCATACCCTAAAGAGAGCAGCCTGGAAAATGGGAACGCAGCTGGAGAAAAACAAACTAGAGGTATTTCGTATTGCTTGGTGAGAAAGTACCCTACATAAAAGCATTAAAAACTGCTAGATCTGATTACTTTTCATACATTTCAGAAGAAAACAAACAGTGCCCCAGGTATTTATTTAATACAGTGACTAAATTAATGAAAATAAAGCATCAGCAGGTGTTGACATATCCCAAGAGCACAGCAGTAATGACTTGATACTATTAAAATTATAACCATGCAGTCGTCAGCTACAGTATCGCATCAGATAGTGAGTGCACTATAGATCCCCTGAGGAAAACTTCCACTCATTCTCAATTGTACAAACGTATTAACATCTAAACCAGTGGTTCCTAGCCATGTTCCCCAACACTGCACATCTTGTATCTCTCCTTTGTCTAACACACTCATTTCAGGTTTTGGAGTGTCTACTAATGAGCTGATTATATGAATCAGGTGTGTTTGATTTGGGAGACATAGAAATCATGCAGTGTTGGGGGGCCTCCAGGAACATGGTTGGAAACCACTGATCTAAACCAACAACATGTATATTAAACCATATTCCATCTAAACTACTAAAAGAGCTGCTTCCAGAATCCAGAAATTGTTTCTATTATTAATTTGTTATTGTCATTGGGATATGTTTTCAAAACTTTCAAATTGGCTTTTAATAAGCCTCTCGTTTAAAAAACACAACTTGACTCCAAAGATTAGAGTTATAAATGACCTGCTTTTATCATCTGATTATAATTGTATCTCTTTATTAGTGCTTCTGGAAATGAGTGCTGCATTCAACACTATCATGGACAACATTTTTCTGAATAGACTAGAAAACATTGTTGGCATTAGTGGAAGTGCCTTAGTAAGGTTCACATTGAACTCATCTGACCGGCATCAGTTTGTAGCAGTGAATGAAGAGGTATCATATCGTTAAGTGCAGTATGGAGTACCTCAAGGCTCACTACTAGGGACTCCTTTGGGAGATATCATCAGGAGACAATGGTGTTTGCTTTTACTGTTACGCTGATGATACTGTGCTCTATATTTCTTCTATATTTTCTTTCTTTTCTATATTTCACCGCAGCCTGGTGAAATTCAGCAAAATGAGAAATTAACGGAATGCATAGTCAATATAAAAAACTGGATGACAAGTCATTTCTTACTGCTAAATTTTAAAAGATACTTAGGAGTCGTTTACAAGCAGAAAGCTGAAACCTTTTAAGATCAATTTTAGGATGCTTCTGTGCAACATGACACCCACAATCTGATTTTTCCACAATCTGACTTTGGAGTTGAACCGCTGGTCATCTGACCAGAGGAGAACTGGCCCTCGACTGAGCGTGGTTTCTCCCTGCTGCTGTCGCCTCTGGCTTGCTTAGTTGGGAACACTTAATTTGCAGTGATTATCATCAACTTGACATCCCTGTTTCATACTTTAAAGCAATTTGAGACAATCTGTATTGTTAAAAGTCCTATATAATTAAAGGTAAAAACAACTACAGCAAAAAAGGGCTGAAAAAAAACTGGGAGAACATCTAGCAACTAAAAACGTTTGACATCAGGTCAAAAGGGATGTCAGAGAAGCAGAGTCTCTCAGAAGTAAACATGTTAAAATCTGTCAAAAATTGTGTAAGAGTGTTTAAAAAGATCATATAAATATCCATCAAAAGATTCAGAAAAAATTGAGATCATCTCTATGTGTAAGGCACAAGGCTGAAGACCTTTGCCCGTCCAAAGTGGAAAAGTGTTACAGTATATGGTCAGACAAGTTGAAATTTGATATTCTTGTTGGAAATCGCAGATGCCGTGTCCTCACGCTGGAGAGAGATCTTCCAGAGACCATCTCTGATGGTATGGGGGTGCATAAGTGCATACAGTATGTTTAGCTTGCATGTTTTGGAGGGCACTGTGAATGCTGAAAGGTATATAAGGGTTTTAGAGCAAGATATGCTCCCCTCCAGGTGACGACTATTTTAGATTTAAAAAACGTCCCAAAATTTTCAGAATTCGGATCATAACAAGTTTCATAGCTTAAAATATCCTACTCGTCATAAACAAAGCATTTATGTAATCAAGCGCCAAATAATTTAATTAAAAATTACATTTATTAAAAATTGAGCTTTTTAGCATTACTAACTGGCTAAATGATACTGTTTTACTGACATGGTTAGGGCACAAACAAGTCACTGTATTAATAAATGCTGAACTATTCATGAATTCTTGAGTTTGGTTCTTCATCCGTTTTTATTGTTTGTTTTTCTGTTCTGCGCAACAGCCTGATTTTGGCCCAGTCTAGCCCCATGGTGAGTCTGGCCGTAATTTTTTTATAGCAAGTCCTGGCATCAGGTGTTGTGTAGCAAGAATTCAAGCGCTGAATGGAACGTGTCCAGCAGTGCCCAGGTTGAACTTGGGAGGGAATGACTGTAAGGGTGAATGATAGATACATAAAGGAAGATGAGATCAGGGGCTCTGGAGACTAGGAAAGGGCTGGGCTGGGTGGAGCTTAGATCAACTGACCAGCTTCATCTATAAAAGCCACAGTCTCACATCCTGTTGTGACTCAGCTTTGATCAAAACTACTGGAGACAAAAAGACCAGACGAAGACGAAGATACAACTAGGCATATCCTTGAATAAAAGGTTTAAACAGCAATTAGAAGCAAAACCATGAGTCACTCTACATTTCGCACCTCTTATCACCGCACTTTCGGGACGCCTGTCTATAGCCCCGTGTCCAGTCGCATCGGGGGCCGCTACATCTCCTCCTCTGTTCCCACGCGCTCGGTAGACTTCAGGAGCCGCTCCAGTGCTCCGGCCCCCCGTCTCTCTTACGATAAAGTGGACTTCTCAGTGGCAGAGGCCATCAACCAGGAGTTCCTTACCACACGCAGCAATGAGAAAAGAGAACTGCAGGAACTCAATGACCGCTTTGCCAGCTTCATAGAGAAGGTCCGGTATTTAGAGCAGCAGAACTCAAAGCTGATTGTGGAGCTGGATCAGTACAAGGACCAGCAGCAGGGGCCATCAGGCCGCATCAATGAGCTGTGCCAGCAGGAGATGAGAGAGATGCGCAGACAGCTGGAGCTGATGGGCAAAGATCGAGACCAGATGCAGGTGGATAGAGACAACCTGGCCGAAGATGTGGCCCTGCTCAAACAGAGGTGCGTGTGTTGACTGGTGCATGCCCGTATGGGATAGATTACAGATTACAAGTCTGTTAAATTTATATAGAAAGAGAGAGAGAGAGAGAGAGAAAAAACTTCAGGCCAGTGCATCAGTAGACTGTTCGCCCCAAAAAATAACAATCATCATTTAGGCTACTTATCTTCAGGCCATTCAAAACCATTCCTTTTTTTTTGAAATTATATGCATGGACATCTACTTTAATTGCACCGACAAAAAAGTTCAAGCATTCTTCAAAAGCGTGCGCCGCTGAGAAAAGCAGTGACACAAGTAAATAATCAGAGAATTTAATTTTTTTAGAAAGAGTAAAAATTCAAACTGGTTTTCCGTTACTGTATGTTAATTTAAATGAGAAGTTCGGGCCTCATTTCTGATGATGTTATTATAGGCCTGACAATACATGCTGTAGAGTCAGCTTTGGTTTAATTGTCATAATATTCTTTTTAAAAAATTCATGCGATTACACTGACATTTTGGATATAGAACTGAATTGAATATGGGCTATTTTATGTTTGTTCAGGATGGAGAAAATATGACAAAAGAGCATTGCTTTAGTAGAGAAACTTAATGCAGATATCACTTGAATTATATCATGGTTGAATATATTAAAATTAGATCTTAAAAATAACAGTAGGCTGTGTCTGCATGATAATGTTCATGTCATATGGGCGTGGCGGCGAAGGAAATTAACAGACAAAGAAACTGCAGCAGGGACCCTCCCATCTTCATCATCATCATCATCATGTATAACGTGATTAGATTATGTTTAATCGATGAGGCATTTTCAACTAACGCTCCACACACACACACACACACACACACACACACAGTCTTTATGATCCGTGTACTTTAAACGACTTTAACCAACACTCCAAGAACTTTATTAAAATTCCGTTTTACGCCCATTACACGAGATCGGCGCGCGAGCGAATTTGCAGCCTAATTAGCAACAGTAACTAAGGAGGGCGGGTCTTTGCGGACGCGTCAGCGCCTCAGAGCACGAGCCGGGGCGTTTTCTCCGACGAGAAAAGAGAGCAAGTCTCAAACAGTGTCTGAAGCATTTACCTACATAAATATATTTAAGAGATCCATGCTAATTTAATTTAATGCATATGGTATTTTAAGTGATTTATTTATTTGTTTTTAGCTGACTATATATAAAGTTATGAGATTAATATTTTAAATGTAACATTTTGAGTATATAAATATGAAATTATTTCAATATCTATCTATATATAATGACATTGCCCATGTATTATCACAAAAATCATCATTCCGTAATGAACTTTTTAGTTGACGTTGATAAAAGTGGGTTAAAAATGCACTAAAATCCTACATAACATTATAATATAAGTAGGCCTATACTGCCAACTATGAATGGAATATTTATATACTTTTTAAAATGTATTAATACTTACTAGATGTTTTTTTTATTAACTAGATTGCACACTTTCTTCATATTCTGCAGTGTTATTTTTTACTCGTTGTTTCATCAACAGCAGGCATATGTTTTAATAAATCCCTGTAAATATGTTCAGATGAAATAATAATGCGCGACTAAAAGGTGAAACCTTAAAATAAAGTGTTACTGCCAGTACAAACATATTTCAGATAAAACAGATAGAATACAATAACTCTGAATGATCGTACACTGCTGTGGTTAACGTATAATAACAGAAGCATTTCTGCTTTAGTCTAGATCTTGTCTTTTTTCTTTGAGCATGTATTATGATTTGAACAAAAGCAAGAGGACTCCCTCTATATGTTTGGCTTGCCCTTCGAACAGATTATTAAATTTTAAAATAAGAACATTTCACCCGGCCGGTAATCTCGCAGGCTTTTACGCAGATCAACTAATTGCTCCTCTGACTCTCTGCCAGATAAGATTTTTGTATTCATATCATAACCTTCAGACATACAGTCTTTAAGGACCCTCTCTCACTCTCCCCAGGTTAAAAACGAAAGATGGATTACACGAGTCTAACAGCACACTAATGTATAATTACATTTTCTGTTACTCTGGGAAAAGGTATGAAACTTGATTTTTATTGAAGTGGACTTTTCTCTCATGCGCAGGTTAAATGAGGAGATGCAGAAAAGACAGGAAGCTGAGAATAATTTGACTCTGTTTCGTAAGGTAATGGAAATGTATTTTACAACACGTTGCATATTTCCACCGAAAGCTGTCTCGGAGGTGTTTTCTCAGTGTTTGAGTGAAGACAAGATTATTTATTTCGAAATCCACTCCGATTCTGTTTTCTAAGAATCCATTCGAGCTAAATTTTCTTGTTTTTTTTTTAATATCAGTCAAAAAAATATTGAATATTGAAAATAGTTTTGCACCCTTGTCATTACTTAGTCACCTAAACATCTTACGCAAAATCACAAAAATGCTCCTTTCTAAAAAACAGGTATAATCTGACTGTGTTTGTATTTGAAGGATGTGGATGATGCTACACTCGCTCGACTGGAGCTGGAGAGAAAGATTGAGTCTCTGATGGATCGAGATCGAGTTCCTCAAGAAGATGCATGATGAGGTGAGACACTAATATTTAACCAAGCATTCATGAATTGGTGATATTCAAGTTCCTGTCTGTGCTGATAACACATGGTGTAAAAGCCATTTTGAGTTGCTGAATAGCTGTACTGTTACTTTTTTAAAAAAACGTAAGCTTATAGGGAAACTGGTATTTGTGGGGAATAGATCAGTAGAATAATCAGTAGTATAGTACAGGATCGATAGACCTTACCCAAAAGTTTTATAATTTTGTATTAAGAACGTATTTTGAAGAATGCTGGCAACAAAGCAACTTCTGGTCTCTAATGACTATTTTGTCATCATTAACCTTTCCGTTCGTTTAAATGCGTAGGAGATTCAGGACGTGCAGGTGAGTGTTCAGAGTCAGCAGATGAAGATGGAGGTGATGGAGACGTCCAGCCGGCCTGATCTGACAGCGGCACTTCGAGACATCCGGGCTCAGTATGAGAGCATCGCCACCAAAAACATGCAGGAGTCCGAGGAGTGGTACAAGTCCAAGGTGAGAGCCGCGTTCCTGATGATACACCGCTAAAATACCGTAAGGCTTACTGGTCACCTCTGTGTGTTTTCTGTTAGTTTGCTGACCTGACTGATTCGGCGAAGCGCAACGCTGAGGCCGTGAGGCAGGCTAAACAAGAGACCAATGACCTGAGGAGGCAAATTCAAGCCCAGAACTGCGATATCGATGCTCTCAAAAGCACTGTACGTACATTTCATACAACATTTATGCATCGTCTTCACTAATTATGCTACATTTAAATCGTTATACACGCTGTTCCAAATGATTAAGCACGTTGAAATTCTGGCCGTATATTTTATTTACATATTGCAATGTTTTTATGATGCTGCTCGAGGTACCGTTCAGAGTTCAGACGTCCATTGAGTGTCACTCAAGATTAATGCTCTGTCTGTCGTGTTGGAAATATCCCCAACACCAAAGTCACACCTAAAGAGAGCTTCTCCCAACAGTGGTTCAAGAAGATGTGATGTTCCTTCAAGAGTCCCTCGCAACTTAATGGCTTTCACGACACTTCAGCGTTTTATTCTTAATAAGTGAGGGTCAATCTTTAGGATTTTGTGACCCAAGCGAAGTCTCTGAGAACCTGGAACATCTCCAGCAAGGGTTTCTCATCTTAATTCTTCCGCAGTCAATGGTTCTTTTCTTCTCCACCTGTTTTTTTCTGACTCTGCTGACCCAAGCATTTCGCTGCCCAATGGTCATTCCTTAACTTCTATTATTGCATCAATATTGCATTCTTCTCATGGGCATTTAATAAATGTTAACTTTTAGTCTGAGTTCAATCTCTTTCTTGGCTCACTTTATCTGGAAAAAGAAAACATGCGTAATAATTCGAAAACCTCCCTGGACAATTATACATCACTGATTAAACTCAATAAGTAGTAGGTATTAAAATCTTCTTGGGGAAGTAATATGACCAGAATTTCAAAACATTTTGGAGCACGATGTACTTAATTGCTATTGTTATATTTGAATTGTTTAGTTGCGTCAAACGTGTGTTTCTGTATAGTCGCTTTATGAATGCATGATATTCCCCTATTTAAATGGCTAAAAGATTGTGTGTGTGCTGGTAGAACGAGGCTCTGCAGAGGCAGATGAGAGAAATGGAAGAGCAGTTTGCAGCAGAGGCCGGAAACTATCAAGACACCGTGTCCCGTCTGGAAGAAGAGATACGGCACCTGAAGGAGGAGATGTCACGCCACCTGCGGGAGTACCAGGATCTGCTCAACGTTAAGATGGCCCTAGATATTGAGATCGCCACCTACAGGAAACTTCTGGAGGGAGAGGAAAACCGGTAAGAGCGACGCCACGGAGACACTTCGACAAGTTTCTTTGGGTAAATTGGTTCGCTGGTAACTGGTGACCTTCGCACCTTTCAGAATTGTGGTTCCTATGATGAAAATGCCTTCAATAAGCGGACACGGCGGCGGTGAGTCTATCATAACAAATAAACGAGTCCACGTACCCCACAGAATAACATTTGTCGCAAATGAAAGTGTTTCTTCATCTTCTTCTTCTCTTCAACCCTTAAAATAAAAAGAACAGCAGTTCGCTCAAAATGAAAAAGAGAGCTTTATTTTGAAATGTTATCTTTGCTGTTTGATGCTTAATGAAAATTTTCAACTACCTGATTCAAATGACCTTAATAAATGTATATCTATCTATTAAAGACAAAATAATAAAAAAACAGAATATCCAAAACTTTAAACTGAGCTGCCGTCCCTTATTATGTATTATTTGCAGAACAAATAAAGAATCAAACTTTTGGTAGCCCTCCACTTTATTGTCTCTTAACTAGTTGCTAACATGCACATTACTGCAACGTTCGCCATTTATTAGTAGTAATTAAGCACATATTAATGCCTTATTATACATGACCTTATTCTACATCCATAATCCTACCTAACACCTAAAACTTAACAGGTACCCTACTATTAATGGCTATTGAAGGAAAATTCGTAGTTAAAAGTGATTAAGTAGTTACCTTTTTCTTCCTTTTTTAAATTTTCATGTCAGAACGGTCCAAGACGATGCATGCGACACCAAATAAACAAGAGCTAATGCAAAGTAATTTAAAATGTAATCAAAAGCAATGCTATTCCTTTATATAAATGTCCTTTGGAATCAAATCTGTTCTAGAGTTAACTGTAGTTTGTCGTGATAATGATGACAACAATAGACACAAAGGGTAAACAATTGTTATGCCATTTCCATTTTTTTGGACTGTGAACAGTTTTTAATTTCCTGTACTGCTAAGTCTTGAGTTGTTTTACTCTGTGTGATGTCTTTGAACAGATTACGGTCAGTTTTCTGATACTGGACCTGGAAAGAAAGTCGTAATCAAGACTGTTGAGATTCGTGATGGAGAGGTGAGACACTACTGAAACGGACATCTCAAAAAAGACTTTTAGTGTTTAACATTACATCTTGCAAGATTATTTTTTACAGTTCATATTTGTATCGTGTGTCGACTGATTCTTTTGTTTGTTGCTCAGGTGGTGAAAGAATCCACAAAGGAGAAGGGCAGAGACGAGAAAAAAGACGGCCAAGGACAAGCTGACAAAGATTAGAGAGTGCAGATAAATGAATGCTGGATGAGTTATTGTGTGTTGCAGTTTTAATGCGAGTGTAATGGCACACATGCCGTTTACGACGATGCTTGTAGTGTAGTGAATAAGCAAATGTGACTCACTGTTGTGTACAATATGGTGCTATTAATATAATATCAGCGTAACATGACAACGCCTTAACTAACAAATCAAGTATGCAGGCCTAAATAAAGTCAGTAACAAGATGCCCAAGAAACGATCACTTACAGACAACAAAAACAATAATTCAGAAGTTCATGTCAATGTAATCTTCAAATAAAAGTGAACGGAAATGGAATTAGTCTTCTTGAGATTTATCAGATGATCTGCACCACACTGAAACACCTCATGAGTCCACGTTCTGTAAAGCTGAACCAATGACTAAGAATATTAATGGGTCATTAAATTATAATGACATTTATGATTAATTTGTGCATGCATGAGCAGTTTTGAGAGTTCATTGGAAACTTGGTTAGTAGGAAAACATGTTTTTTTTGTGGTGGGGGTCACATATGAGCTTTAAGTATACTTCAAGTTTTCTAAAATTGACTTTCCAAATATGAAGTATTACTTAAAAATAAAAAAATAGAAACGACACACAGAAACATACTACTAGTGCATTGAATTGGTATAGTCATTACATACTTATTACAAATATAGAAATTGAAATTTATGAACTTGTGTTTGAAGTGTGCTTTTAAGCTTCCTCACTCCACTTATAGTATGTAAACCTATGCTGGAAAAGACCGTGTGAAAGATTCTTCGTATAAACCTTTTCACGATACAAATGGTTGCAAAGCAGCTTTACAGGAAATTAGGTTTCTACAATGCATTATTCTATGTTAAATATATTAGTCACAAAAATATGAGCCCAGTGGTGGCTAGTGAGAGTTAACCAAACAGTTGCTTGTTTTGTGGCTAAACCCAAGCATGCTGAGACATTAAATACATATTTTGTAAGACTTGCATTGATACAGTTCACACACGACAAGAGAAACTAGAAGGAACTGGGGTACTTTTAATGTAAATATCAGATAAACAACCATGGCACTACAGGGATTACAAGCTTATCAGAAAATGAACCGCAAAGAACACTTAAAAAAAACTTCATAAAAAGTACAAAAAGGGTAAGATCCATGTTTTATACATTTCCAAACCGCTCAGCACGTTTTCGCTTCTTTGCCTGGAAAATAAAGAGGGTGGGGTGAGGAAAAGGGTTAGAAATCGTGAGAAACTTGCTTGAGCAGGTGCTGCCACAGTTAACCACTTCTTCCCACTTAACACTTCCAAGCTTCAAAAAGCACTGGAGAAGTAATACATATAAACAGCGGCTTACCCCAAGTCCCCTCAGAGACTCAACCCTGTTATGATTTTATATAAACACTGCTCCTATTTAATGAACCCTTACCTCCGAATCATTGGCTCCAGCGGCCGCTGCGCTCGTGACGATGCCAAATCTTTCCTTCCTCTTCTTAAGCTTTTCATCATCCTCGATCTGAGAACACGCACCAAACAGGCAACAGAACGTTGAAATAGCCGCCATGCAAAACCATAGTTTTTTTTAAATATGAAAATGGTACCTTTTTAGAAACCGAAGAGACATTCATGCCGAAACGTTCTGCTCTCTTCTTTAACACCTCAACGTCAACCTGAAAGGAGAGAGACACACGTTTATTAGCGCTTTCGCAGAGATGGTCACATTTCTGCAAGAAAATGTGTAAATTACTCACGTTCGGTTTGGCTGAACTTCCTAAAATAAAAAAGAAAGGTAGGAGGAAGAAAAAACAAGAAACAACCAATGAACGCATGGGACTTTTCATTAATTAGACGCATGCCACCTTAAGTTGCACCGGTATGTGCCAGTCTTAAAGGAACAGTACACTTTTTTGCACCGTGTTATTCTTTCTTTCCCTTCAGCAGCTGATTAGGCTGAAGTCTCACACATTAACAGAAAACAGCTTTCGCATTAAAAAATAAGGTGGATAGGAGAAGGTGAATAAAACTGGACAAACAATGAGGGTGTATAAGAAATATGGCACATAACTACAAAAGCATCATAGCTCACATCACACAAACTTAACTGAAAATAACTAGTACCAAAAGGTCTTTTGGAAACCGTTGAGATGCTCTGCACACATTACATCCAAACTCACCTTTGGTCGACACAGACTCGGAGACTTCCAAACCAAACCTAATAAAAGAATTAAAGATACAAACAAAATCTATATTAGATTAGTCAAGAAACAAGTCCTCTTTTACGGTTACAAGTCTCGTGCAATTTCCTATTGTCAAATTTTTCTCATTTAAGACAGTCCTGCATTTCACTCCAAAGAAATCCTCAGAATCCTTCGCCCCTCTTTTAAAAGACATTTAATGTAGTTCCTCAAACAAGCAAACCTTGCTGCCCGTGCCGCCTTTTTGCTGTCTGCGTTCGGAGGAATATTGAAGCGCTCTGCTCTTTTCTGAAGCCTCTGCGATGAAAACAATTTAAATACCACCATTAAATTTTACTTCTGTTACGGCACGTATAACACACCATAGGGTTTAAATAATAAATAAAAGCAGGTATCAATGATGCCCTGCTGGAGCAAAACACCTGGCTGTGATTTCACAAACGTTTAATAGTAATGAAGAAGAATCAATGGTCGCAGTGACACGGTAAGAAAAAAAAAGATCATTACCTCTCCAGCTGTAGTAGGAGGGCTTATCTTGACCAGTTTCTTCTCAGACAGCCTGAAATCAAGAGCATTTCCAAACACGAAATCTCAGATAAATCCAGCGCTAATGCGGCATATTTTTATACGTCATGTGCAACGTATGCTGATGTGCATGTGAAAGAGAAACGACATACACTTCAGGAGCAGGGAACTCTTCCTTCTCCACATCCGTCTCTTCTTTGGTAAAGGCCTCCTAAAACACAGAGCAAATCAAATAGGACTGTCAATTATCAACTGCACTTTGCAATACTTTAAAATAAAACTACATTTCCATAAAACCCTTTCCATCAAAACTGGTTCATTGCCTCTTGTAAACAGACGCAGGCATAAACTGGTTTAAACACGACGCATTGGCTTTCTATGAAATAACACGGAAGCTACTACATTCGATGCGCATCTATTAGACTCCGCCTTGAAATTTCCAAAGGAAACATTAAATCTGGAAAAAAGACAAAAACACCTCACCTCGCCATATTCTCCCAGAACTTCCTCTTCATTCACTTCCTCTATTTTAAAAAAAGGTTAAACAGGCATTTTTACGGTTTTCCAGTGTAACATTATGTCAGAATTTTTGGGCTAACCACATCTTTAAGAACAAAAAGGAGGACAAAGTCATTAAAAAGGGAACGTATTAGACTGATCTTTGATATTTAACAACAACTAGTCAGAACTGGTTCACAATGAATATTAATATATATATATATATATATATATATAAAAAAAAAGATGGAAATATCAATATACCATGCTCCTCCAGGTAAGTCTGCAGCCGGGCAATCAGATCGGCTTTATTTCCTTTGGCATCCAGCCCACGAGCAGTGCATTCCTGCTTCAGCTCTGCCAACTGTGGAAATTATATCAGTTATGATCACTGGGGTTACATTTATGACCAAACAAAAAACACATGCAGTATGAAACATGTTTTCCAGTCCACAAAGTTAACATATGAACAAACATGGCTTCTTCTAATTAAAATGAGTCATAAGAATTTGAATGTACCATGTCATTCATTTAAAAAAAAAAAAAGTGTGTGTGTGTGTGTGTCTACGTCAGAGTATGGTTTACACGTTGTTTACATAAACAGGTTTACTAGAGTCTCAGATAATAACGCCCAAAACGGAAAATACATGTTGATGGACTAACGTGAGCAAAAACGCCAGCTTCTAGCTTGTGTTATAATGTCTTATAGCCTTACAGCCCACTTTTTAGCCACTTAGTTGTAGTTGAAGAAGAGCACGTGCCGGTTGGATGGGTTTTATTATTAGACTCAACTGTTTGACAAACCACTTTAGTTTAACGTAGTGCCTGAGGGGTGAGGGGGGAAAGTCACATTTTAAAAGTCTCTTAAAGACGGAGTTAAAATTATTTATTATATTATATAGAATACGTTTTACAGCGAGAAAAACGAAAGGTACACAGCTCCCTGCGTCTGAGGCTCGAGTCAAAACGCTGTCTTGTCTGTAGGAAGCTGGCTAGATTTTGAGCAACATGAGTGCCGAAAGAATCTTGAAACGATAAATATATCACGACTTATTCATCGTACCCAACTTAGCACAGCTAGGAACAGCTTTCTGTCGCAGCTAGAGCCAAGCAATAAACAGAAAGCTTCTTTGCGCCTTGTTTCTTACCTTGAGTTTATGCAGCTCCACGACTTCCGCCATTTTCTTGAAGAGGGTTTGTATTTTGAAATCGGTTTCTTTCCGGTTTTAAAGTCTTTACGGCCGATTTCGCGCTGCAGCGCCCCCCGTCGGTCAGGAGATCGGGACTAAAGGGAACAGTTGAGGTTGTTCTGTCATATATGAATCTCACTAAATAGTTTAAGGGAATAATTAACACAGTTTGCCAGTTTTTGTGATCTAAACTCCTATGGAGGGGAGTAGCAAAGCTTTACTTTCACAAAAACTCAGACTAAATACCTTCGTAAACCACAAGAGGGCGGACTTGATTTTTTTTTCCCCCTGTGTGCATTGGTTTAAAATAAAACGAAGCTCAGCTTTTATCCCTAAGCCCAGCTGCGCATACCATCCACCCTAAATAGTACTAAAAACGAATCGCATAGATTTTAGGATGCAGAGTACGGCCGTTGGGACTCAGGCTACGTGTACTCGGTTTACAGGGTTGCCAGGTTTTCACAATAAAGCCCGCTCAATCGCTTCTCAACTAGCCCAGAAATCGCGTTACGAGGGAGGTCTTCCGTTAAAAACCCCGTCCCGGGAGTAAAATACACGTTTTCTGGCGGGGTTCGCCCGGCACAATTAGCATTCCTGCGGTTTTCCTCGGCCGGAAAACCGCGGACTTGGCAACACCGTGTAACGTCAAATGGGAGGGCTTTGTTGTTTCCCTCAGCTGATTGGTGTAGAGGGCTGAACTCTAGAGGCACCTTTCGTCCGGAGGGCGGGGCTTGTTTTTGTGCGTCGTAGCGAAGGCGTGCTGTACGAAACGCGGGAACTGGCGGCACTGATGATAAGTTGTGATATGATTTTCAGTCGGCAGTATTTTTAAGATCAAATATTTGATTTTAATTCTTCTGATTGCCGTTCGGATGCTACAAGTACTCTCTCTATACAGCCGCTGTTTTAAGCAGATTTAGAGTGGCGGTTTTCCCCGGAAAAGGGGCAGTTTGACATGGAGTCTTTTCAGAAAGTCGAGAAGATTGGAGAGGGAACATACGGGGTTGTTTATAAAGCCAAAAATAAAGTCACCGGAGAGACAGTTGCCCTAAAGAAAATTCGTTTAGACACGTAAGTGTTTTGTGGTTAGTAGCCTTTTCTTGTATTAAATTCATGGCAGATTTGACTGGTTTTAATAACTCGCGCACAGCCACACACTAACGTGTAGTACATGTATACTATTTATGATTCATAAAATTTACCGTACGTAATATACGCGTTCGTTTACGTTTAAAACCTCTTAGAAAACGTTATGTCAAAGCTGTCGCACCCATGATGTGTATAATACACGTTTACACATTTTAAGTTTCACACGGTGTCATGAACTTCACCGTAAAATACGCATTACCCGAATAAAGTGAGCCCTAGGCGGGCGTTCAGGCTGAGGTGATGTTCCTCGGTCGTGTGAACAAATGCACGCATCTAAATGACATGTCTGTTTGATTTCAGAGAGACTGAAGGTGTTCCCAGCACTGCTATCCGTGAGATCTCTCTGCTGAAGGAGCTCAATCACCCAAACATAGTCAAGTACGTACAGTGTCTGAACTTCAGCCCTGGGCTGCATTTCCCAAAAGCAAAGTAAGCCTAAGTTGATCGTGGGAATAATTGACACTAATGGAGCTGCGATCGATCTTGGATTAGGATGCTTTCGGGAAACATCATGTAGAGCCTTGTCCCATTTCTGCTGGAGTCTTACAGGGCTGTCTTCTCGCCTGCAGGTTGCGTGACGTGATACACACAGAAAATAAGCTTTACTTGGTGTTTGAGTTTCTTCACCAGGACCTGAAGAGGTTTATGGACTCGTCCTCGGTCACCGGCATATCCTTGCCCCTCGTGAAGGTGAACTTTTGGAGTTATAGCACAGGTTTCGTTGCTGAAATCTGTATTTACAGTAGCTTGGCGTTCACGTGATCGAAGTTGAATATTCGCTGAAACACATATAAAAAAAAACAAATGGAATACTTATTTTTGTACCTCTGACTTTACAATTTACAGAGGCACAATATGAATAAATATAAGTCGACGCCATATTCTCGAAAAAGTTTGTTATTCTCTTTTGTTTCAATTGAAAACATTTCAGGTTCGTGTCGTTTTATTCCCAAGACTAAAAACCGTTAAACACACACTATTCAGTTAAAGTCATATCGTTATTGGAAGGGAACTGAAATGAGCTGGATGTGCAGAAGAGGAGAAAGCAGGCTCAGTTTAGTCTAGTGTGGTTTAAACGGTTTATTACCGAGTTCGTGTTAATAGACTTGTGATTGATGATCAGCTGACTTTTTCAGCCCACTTTGTTAAAACGGCCCGGTCGCTTTATGCAACATCAAGAAAATACTTCAACTCCTGCTCTTCTTCTGTTCAGACTCAACTATTTCGATGCTCTCTAGGAAGGTCCTTCGGCCGATTCAAACCTTTACAGTCCATCTAAGACAAATTGTCACTGACTCTGCACTCTTTGCCTAAATTCATTATTTGAGACTTATGTACCTTCTAGGACCTTGTTCTCGCTTTATAGCGCCACACCAAAATGGCACAAAATCCCTTTTTACAGACTTTTGCGTTAAGCGTTCCTACCTGGTGGAATTAATGCTTCTTCAAGAAACTGCTAAACACAACGAGAGACCGGTGTAATTTCACGAGTCCTAAGGTAATTAATATTAGTAAAAAACCTTCAGAATTATCAAAAATAAAGTCAGTAAGAAAAAGCAAAGGAAAAATACAATAGGGTAAACATACACATGAAACAAACTGAGCTTGAAGGGATTTTTAAGGCTAATGCAAGTCTAAAGTATTCATTCATTCTACTACAGAAATTAGTAGTCAAACGTAAAATAAAATTGCACTGTCTTCACTTAAGAATGAAACTTTTTTTATTTCTAAAGCTACAAAAGTGCTTCAGTCGGGAGCAGGGAGTGATTTCTGTCTTTGTGCTTAATATTAATCAAACAACAAAACACAAAGTCAGAAGCAGGAATAGCGCTGAACTAATTGACTTTTGTTCCTGGACTGTATTTTTATTCTCAGCTCTTTACATTCAAATAGTGAAAGTTCTCTTTAGTGCATCAAAACAACATAAATATATCAAATCAACTCTAATAAATCAAGCGTGTCCCATTTTGCAAAATCGCATCTCGTGATTTATGGGAAATTGGGCTTTTATGGACGCTAGCTGGAAAGGGGGTCAATAATCATTTATTTCTATACTAGCTACTTGTTTTCTTTTTGTTGAAACAAATCCTGATTCTCTGTCGCTAACGTTTTCTGATGCATTCAAATGATTCTTTTTATTTATTCATTTTTTTAAGGAATAGTTCACCCAAAAATGAAAATTCTGTCATCATTCACTCACCCTCGAGTAGTTCTTTGTTCACAAGAGGGAAGATATTTTGGGTCACCATGGACTTCCATAGTAGGAAAAAGATACTATTAAAGTCAATGGTGACCCAAAACAGGCTAAATATTCTGATGCGTGTTTGTGTAATTATATGTCTGTATTTGTTCAGAGTTACCTGTTCCAGTTGCTCCAGGGACTGGCCTTCTGTCACTCTCACCGTGTTCTTCACAGAGACCTTAAACCCCAGAACCTCCTGATCAACGCTCAGGGGGAGATCAAGCTGGCTGATTTTGGTCTGGCCAGAGCATTTGGTGTACCCGTGCGGACTTACACACATGAGGTGAGAGCGCAGAAACATCGTTCAGGGCGTTCCTACTTTAAATGAGGTGTGATCATCTAAAGTGTGCTGCTATGGAAGATTGATTGGTTCATTTTAATGAGGCTCATTATTTCACCGTTTCACCAGTCACGTTGCGTGGTTTTATTGGTTCGCCTGTGAAATAATTGTTTAATCTCAGTTATTGTAGGTTAGTAATCATTGGAGGCAAAAACTTAAATAGTATTTCAATTAATTGCAAAGCTCTAGTTAATCCTTCCTGCAGTCTGTAAGGTTTGCCTCTTTGTCACCATCTCTGTTTGAAATCCAGGAATTGTGGTTGCTATGCACAAATTATGCTATGCACGTAGAAAACATTATAAGGTAATATTATAAGCTTGGATGGGACTGAAGTAAGGTGATACTTTTGAATGCCGACTGGTTTCGTACTTGCTCAAATACAGATTTTTGGATAAAAAAGTTACGGAATGCAACATCTGAGCTGTTTTTGTGCAGTTCACGTCTGGTACGTGCTACGTGTATTTCCCACACACTTTAAAATATCTAAAATATATAGACTGTACTTTCATTATTAATATATATTTTTTATTCATGGTTTGAAATGAAACAATTTAGCATAGGCACAACTAAATTTACCCTGTAGCACCATCTAGTGTCAAAATAGCATGTACCTCCATATATTTGCCTGAACTGTAATAACTGTAACCTGAATTGATCTTTGTGTTTTTCCATAGGTCGTAACTTTGTGGTACAGGGCTCCAGAGATTCTCCTGGGATGCAAATATTATTCTACAGCTGTTGACATCTGGAGTCTGGGCTGTATTTTTGCTGAAATGGTATTAACTTTTTCGATGTTAATACATCATCTTTGCTTTTCATTGATGTTCTTTTGCTTTTGACACACTTTCGGGCTTTTCATACCAGATCACTCGGAGGGCTTTGTTTCCTGGAGACTCTGAAATAGACCAGCTCTTTCGGATATTTCGGACACTTGGCACTCCGGATGAATCTATATGGCCTGGAGTCACCTCAATGCCGGACTACAAACCCTCCTTTCCCAAGTGGGCACGGCAGGACCTGTCTAAAGTGGTGCCACCCCTGGATGAAGATGGCAGAGACCTTCTTGGGGTGAGAGGACAACTAATTTGATCTAATATCATTTGCTGTTGAACAGACTCAATATTTCAAGTCTACAGTTTGAATTGCCTTGAGAGTCAAAGTACTTAAACTGCATTATGTTGCAGCTGGATTAGACACCTTTATTCATCTAGTCTTGTTGGAGACTTTTAATAGTTGTTTTTCAATGATAAATCTCTATCTCAATTTCTGATGGTTTTGTTCATTGTTTTCTTTAGCTGACTGGACCCTTATGTTTATAGGGACTTATTGGTACTTGTTTCGAGTGTACACACCATGTATGCATTGTAGCAATTAAAATAACTACTAACTAGGTACTAGTCCTAATCCTGAACCTATCCCTAAACCTGACCTTAACCCATGTAGTTGCCTTATATTCCCAGTAATTTCTAAGTACACTAACTTGAAATAGGTTTGGAAAGACCCCTGACAAATTGGTTTTGGATGATACAAGCATACATCCTTATGATTTTTTGGGTGCAAATACTGTAAAATAAAGTAACTTGACATTATCATTGAAGACCAGCAATAATAATTCTAAATTTGATTAGATAATAATGGCGACATGTACATGCCATTGTATGTTGTATAAGTGGAGCTTCTATCGGAGGAAGTGGACAGTGATCTAACCAGTGTGAATCATCTTTGGGCGATCCTTCAGGAGGCTTGGAGTAATATATCAAGTAAATGTTTGAATAAACTGACCGCTCAGATGCCCAGAGCTTTAATAGCTGTAATGTTGGTGGAGGGCATTGTGAGTCAGAAAACCTATCTTTGCGAATACGTTCATGAACACAACGATTTAGCTCTTAAAGGGTTACTCCACCCTCAAAATGATTGCTTCCGTTTGCTTCAGAACATAGTTTGGAGATATTTTAGATAAAAACCTGCCATTTGTCCAAATACAAACACTGTCCAATTTCATGCCCCTTTCCTGAACCTGCATCCTCACGCTTACCCAGATGAATTCATCACTGAGGAGAGAAAGGTCATGTCCAGATCCAGGTTTGCTACACGACATTGCCAAGTCTGCCAGTTCTGTGGTCTTTTCCCAGAATCGTACACCGCTCACTTCCCAGAATCATGCATGGCTCCCTCCTTCTGCACCAGAGCAGCATCATGGGTCACAGATATGGGCTATGGGCTAAATGACAGTGCTGTATATTCACTTGAAGTCATGAACATCCTTAATGCAGTCTGTGGTCGTTAGTTCTTCACAAAAACTTGCTATAATTTTGATCCAGTATTACAGATCAATTATTGAGTTAGTTTGGGTGGGATATCTATTTATTGGCAACATTATTACTCATAAAATGTTGCTGATTGACCCTTAAAGACGTAAAGCATTTTTGGGCACCCGACACACCTGCACTTTTGTTTTTTTAGACATACATCAGCATCAAGTGCCATACATCGTTCTAAACAGAGAATATTAGTTTTCCTTCAGTTTTTTTTTTTTTTTCTAATTAGTAATGCATTTCCTGAATTTTAAGAAAAATGAAATCAATGATTGGGTGTTTTTCTTTTACTATGCACTCAAACAGAAACTCCTGAAGGTTTTTTTTTTCTTTAGAAAGTAGTATTTTGCTATTTTATACTTCCAAATAAAACATTCCCAAAGCAAGTAATATCCATTTGTTGAAATGTCATTATAGCCAAGGAAAACACTCTGCATCAGAATTTATTTATCCATGTTTATTGGTTTATTGTTGATTACTAAATATCGGTTATCGGCAAAAACCCATACCGATAGTGGCTGAGAAGGTCTCCTGTCATGAGCTGTTTCTAGAGGCGGAAATCACCGACACTAGGCGCTGTGTGTTGTGACACGTGACCGCATGTTGCACAGAGTGGGACGTTTCAGATATGGATTGGATAAAAAGAAGATTTTTCCTTTAATTTCACAATTCGATTCTCATTCACAAGCGCGTGTTTTGATTCGACTATCAGTTAGTTTCCATTCAATTGAATATTGTAATCGATGTTATATGGTGCACATATTTGCCCCTCTACACAGTTTATACTTCTAGATGAGTTTATGGTTACTGAATGTTTTTTTTTTAAAGTTAAAGTGTTATTTCATATTAACAATAATATAAGCTAGAAGTGGTACAGTACAGTACAGTACAGTATATATATATATATATATATATATATATATATATATATATATATATATAAAAAGAGAGAACTTCTGGAGTATTTAGCTTGTTCATGATGGTATCTGGTGGGGATATTCATTAGGGATGTCTTTCTTTTAACCGTGATCAGTCCCTGTCTCTGAAAAACACACTCGAACACCATTGCTTCACCATTGCTTCTACGATTATAGGCTATTTTCAATAAGTGTGGCCATACAACTGTGACTTTTTTTTTTTTTTTTTGGCATATTAGAGGCCATTTAAATGATATTGCTAGTCATTGTATTTATGATTTTTCATCTGGACATGATTGTATTTATTTTTTAAATATGGTTGGTCTGATGCTTCCTGCCATGCTCAAATCCTCATTCTGCTTGGGCCCTCGTACCGATAATATGCATATTTATTATTTGATTGAAGCATACAGCTCATGCACGCATACAACTATAATAAATCATGTATATTGAAAAATGATAGTGTTTGATTGCTAGAAGTAATTAAGAATTATACTAGAACTATAAAATCATGAATGAGATCCCCAGGCCCCCATCCATCCTTGTTTTTGAAAGAATACTTCTTTGTTTCTTCCCACAGCAAATGTTGATCTATGACCCTAACAAGAGGATCTCGGCGAAGAACGCCCTTGTTCACCGCTTCTTCCGTGACGTCACCATGCCGGTGCCCCCCTTACGCCTCTGAAGTCGTCTGTGATAGGACTTCACAGCACTGGAGCTGGGGTCCACTTTCTGGGGCTTGTTTCCCAATTGGAAATTGATCAGTTTTATACTATTACTTTTTTATTATTATTGTTATTTCATTATTCTAAGATGATATTGTTCTAATGAATGATTTTAAAACCAGTTTTTGATGGAATAATATTGTTGTCTCTGCAACTTAATAAACATTTTGTTTACACCGTGTAACATATTGTTTCCACGTTCGTTTTTTTTTTTTTTTTCCATATAGCACTGGTTTAGCGGTGCTGCAGTTGCGATGAAGTTGCTGACTTTGTTTCTTCATAAATGTAGCATCGCGTCACTTGCTCAAGGATCCTCTGAAGTAAATGGATGCTGTTAACATCACTGCCGCCCATCAATAAACACGTGTTTCCACATCTTTCTTTTATAGGCTCCGTATTTAGTTTCTGATTCCTGAGATTCGCGTGATGTTTCTGTGTTCACCTGGGCCTAGTTTAGAATCAGAAATTAATTGCAAAGTATGTTTTTGCACACACAAGGATTATTTCTTTGTAATAGGAGCTTGCAGAACAAAGCACAAGATGTAATTAAGGCAAAATAAAGTAGAACAATTGCAAAGAAGACAAAAATTATAATTTTTTTTGGTGACCGGAAAGACAGTTAAATGTTTGAGGCGGCAGGAACTGCTGAAGATCTGCATGAAGATGGGGTCAGTACAGACTTTTAATCAGGCTGGTGAAATGCCTTGAAGCCTTTAATCCACTCTAATATTCAGGTTTGTTTTGTTTTTATTTTGATGAACGTACCTGGTATGAAGTACAATGGGCTGTAAAGAAAAAAAGCGAGATTAAACTAACCAAAAAAAATAGAACTACAACTAGATTGATACAACTGAAAAAAATAAAGAAAACTTGATTCTGAACAATTCATTTGATGATGATTATGATCAGCCGATCTCATGAATGTTGGTGTAAATAGCACACAGAATAAAAACAAAAACTCATTGTACAGATAATCAAAAAATGGACTTTGCCGTGTTTATGCTAGAAGTAGATGCGCATCATCTGCTCGCGAAAACGGCATATTATATGCACGCCAAACACGTGCGTGTCATATACACGCCAAAATCCATTTTTTCCTATAAATACCACAAGTCTTCTTTTTATTTGGCGTACTATTTATACGCATTTTCATGAGACCGGGCTGTGTATGTACAGTTATATATAGGACTTGGCTGAACGCAATTTATCGACTGCATCTTGAAACTGTGATAGAATGAAATCAAACACTGTCACTCTTGTTCAACGTAAACCGCTCTCAGTGATGTTGCGTTTTTAGCACTGGTTAAACAAGACCGGTTTTACATGGACACCAAAGATTTGACACAGAATATTGAAAAATGCTGTCTAAAAAATGTGCTCTTCACAATTGAATGATGCTTGTACAGTCAGTGAAAGTCAAATCGCAACAGTATGATCTTTCCAATTTATACTTTTAACATTTTTTTTCAAAAGCAAGTTACGCGTCAAACTCTATTGCTGAATTAAAGACACATCTCGACTTTATGTTATGTTACTTGCAGAAGTGTGGAAGGAGGACGGAGTCAGATGCCATGCATTAACAACAGGTGATTTACATTAGATATGCCGCATGATGCTGTAAACAGAAGCCTTACCATGGTAAAGACATTACTGTAATCCACCCTATGACCTATGAAAAGGTCATTCATATGGTACTACATTGGCAGCTAGCTCTGTTCTAGGCTTCAGCACAAAACCTCACTGCAGTGTCACATCTTCAGCACGCATTTTGAAAATGCAACAGAGACATTATTTTATTTCTGTTTTATACCGTAAGTGTATTAAAACATGTAAGGTGTCTATAATACATAGTAAGTACTTAGTAGTAGCCGTTGCACTTACATAAAACAACATGTGCTTACCATGCAACTGCTTTATGGAAGAGTTTGCATTTTATGTGGAAGTAATATGCTGCTGCTGTTACACATTTGTAATGTCTGTAACACAGCTGCTTGCCGTTTAATCAAAAGATTGCCACATATGTTCTTAAATACATGTAATACCTTTCTAATAACATTAAAATTACACATAATATTACACAGGCATAAGCTACTTAAAATAAAGTGTAACATGATTGTACTTAAGCGTAAGTAGCTGTGTAACATCTGTAACATGTGTTACAGTAGCTGCCTGTTACATCTATATAGTTCCACAACTTAGTTAACAATTAGATTTTAATTCATGGGAATACAGTGGCTACTGCTAAATACCTAATTAGCTAATTACTCTTACTGTTTTCCAATGAGTGAACTATTAAAAGTACCTGTTGATTCAATTTCACGATGTGTTAAAAAGTGTTTTAAAACAATCACTATTGGGCAAGAAAAGATTTCCAACTGGAATAAAAACACGATATCAGAAAGATATCAGATCAGAAATAGATTCCGAAAGAATGACTATAACAAATGTTACTGTAAATTACTGTAAATGTCCAACGCACGATCACACAAATAAGACACGGGCAACATTGGTGTCAGGATCCTGCTACTGTATAGTCTGGTCACTTGGTCGTACATGGCATATTTGTTTTGCAATGAATATCGGTGGCATCTTGAGATACATAATATTGCACTCAAAACATCAGCACATTTCAGTCTAGGCTCTTAAAGTATCCAGGATACTGATTTTTTTCCCCCTATGAACACAGTCTGCTTCAGACGCTGACAACTCAGTGTGAAGAATGAGCCACACAGCTGTGCGTTTGTGCATCAAACATTCGTATAAAGTAAAGAGTTTCACATGCATGTCATAGATGAGTCTTTTTTTACATAATTTAATAAAACAAGTCAACTCTGTTGTTGCAGAACCTTTTGTAATAAAATAAAGCGCTGACTTTTTTATAAAAGGTTCACAAACATAGGGATATCATAGGACTCCCTGAAATATTTGTGTATAAGCTGTCAGTTGAGGTGTGATTCTGTAGAAGGTGTGCAAATACTCCAGTTGTGTACACAGGACCAATAATATACAACTGAAATATGTTATTTAAACGGTGCCTAGTAACTACAGTGAATGTTGCTCGAATGGATGATGACTTAATAAATTATTTTCAGCGATTTTTATGAAGTGTTTTATTATATAAATAAAATATACAATGCAATGCACATGTACAATGCAATTTATAGACCAGGTAATATACACTGATCAGCCAAAGCATTAAAACGACATGCTTGATATTGTGCATCTGGCACCCAGACATTAGCAGAAAATCCATGTTGTACTATAGGGGCCCCATGGATTGGATTCGTTGGTCTATAGGTGCTAAATCAGACCAACCTCATTTCTAAAATGTTGTGCAGAAACCATCCTAAATTTGATCGTAATTTCGCAATCATTTCTCAAATATACATAGAACGAATGTACGAACAGAAATTGCATGAACGGCTTTCTTTCAAACCTATGAATCGCAAATGATCTTGAACTTGCGCAAATGAATGGTTTCAGCTCTTTGCTTGTAAACGACTCCCAATTAATATCACTAACACGTAAAATATCCCCAATCATCATAATTTAGAGCAGTGAGCATCAAGAACAGCATGCATTTTCAAAAACCTGTTCCTCTCCGACCCCGACGTGACTCAAAGCACTTTTCCACGTCTAAGGTTTTAAGCGTATGCGCACGTTACGAACAAATCTGAGCGTACCCACGCTTTATAAATGAGACTTTTGTGGCTGATCAATGTAAAGAAAGTACTCTTTGGAAAATCTATGACAATTGCAGAGGCTACAGCTTTATGGCTTTTTACCTAAACTAAGGCATTCACATTATCATAAAATATTTGGCCAGTAATACACAATTTGTTGCGCTGATCATAATTTATAAAAACAAATCATAAACAACTTGGGATTGTTGAGTATCCATTCCTTGTAGCAGATGTAACAAAATAAAACTCCTTGTGTTATTTCTTTGACAATTACAATCTTTTAAAGAATACTATAACATTTTATTTACACAATATATTGGCTTCATGTCACGTTAAAATTAGCAGGTACAATATAAAAATTCAAGCCCAACATTATATTATATTATATCATGTATTGCATTAAATCTCAAAATGGAACTACAGCTATATAAATGAACCACTGTTAGGGGTAAATCACGTCTAAAATCAATTGAGTTTGCAGGTTAATTCAAGTTAAAGTGTAGACACATGGTCCAGCTTCTGTTTCAAAGCTACTCTCTTATATTAATATATTTGACAAAAGCTACTAAATAACAAAAGAGTGCAACAATTGAAAATAAATAAAATAATTACTACACTACTGATTTGTATTTTAGAGATGATTTGTATTATTTTTTTTAATTTATGTAATTACAAACTTTTTTCAAAATATCTACATTTGTGTTCGACAAAGAAATTCATGCAGATTTGGAACTACTCGAGGGTGAGTAAATTCTTTTTGGGTGAATTTTTCCTTTAAAAATATTCTGCTTTCGTCCATCTTGGCTACTGTGTGGTGCAACAGAACCCCTTGCAGATGCTTCAAATGGTAAAGTGTAATCACACAAATCGGATATGAGTCACTATTGAAAGAACGTGTAAACACAATGTCAAAACAATCGGATTTAGCCAACAAATCAGAAACAAACTTCAAGATCTGCAGTGTAAATTAGGCCTTAGTTGCACCTCATCCAGCGGACACGCTTGCTGAGTGGGTATCCAGAATCAACAATTAACTGCTCATTTATGCGCCAGTACTTGTCACCTTTAAAGAAATACATCTTCCCATTGGTCCACGTGAAAGCTGCATCAGGATTTGAGGGGATGCCAGGAAACAGACGTGAAATGGGTTTGGGATAAATGCTGAGGTCATTATAAACCATTTCATCCCACTGCCAATAGCCTGAGCCCTGGAAAAAAAATTCAATTAATGATTTAAAGTGGTCATGGTCTTTTGACAAATAAATGGTCATTGTACTATAAAAACACTGTATGTTTTCATTTATGATGAAAATATCAGCGCAAAACTGCCTGCATGATACCTGCTTATTCACGCATGTGGGCATGCAGCACAGTAAGGTTTGCTAAGATGACCAACATATATAGTATAAGTATATACAGTGGCGCCTGCAGGTGTATGCAGATCAGCCCACAAACATTTCAGCAATAAATTATAGGCCCATGTGTCCTGTATTTCTGTTGACTGAACCAGCCATTCCGTTATGAATTTATAAATCTTTTGCAAGGCAAAGTCACTAAATATAAGGGTGAATATTACATACAAAACTATTGTAATAACAATTGTATAAGCTGTTTTGGGAGGAGGTTGGACTCAGGCCGGTAACTCTGATAAGTGCGTACCTTCGGAAGAAGTCCTGCAGGCGCCACTGAGTATATGTGTATAGTGTAAATATGTGTATAATTGCACCAGACCCAGTATCTGGCAGAAGCAAAGTCATCTCTTGAGGGAATTTCAAAGTCAATACTTTGGCTGTAGTTAGTGTGATACAGAGGGCAAAAAGTTACACAGTGTAGCTTCAAATGTTTACTGAGTTTTAAGGGAAACACTGTTGCAAATAATAAGTGCAATAAATAGTTGCACCTCATCCAGTGGACATGCTTGCAGAGTGTTGTATCCAGAATCAACAGTTAATTGCTCCAGAGCCACCAAGACGACTTATTTTGTACTTTGATGTCTTTAAGGTGCACTGGGTGAGAAGAGGGACCATGACCCTGTTTGGCTACTGCTGGCCATACCTACTTGTCCGACAAATTGGACCAGTGGCTGTGGTGTTGCCAGACTAGTCCAGTTTGCCTGCAGTTAGCAAAATGTTGGCGAACTTGTGCAGGACTTTCGTGCCATTTCAAAAGACGTGTGTTAATGGTGCTTTGCTGGCACATAATATGCCCTGCAAGTGTGGGTTCTTGGTAGTTACAAACTGGCATGGCCCAGATAGTGGAGCTTAAACTTGGTGACAAGATACAGTATTCTTCACGTTTACCAGTGTGATGGTCCTGTCTACAACTGGCATCTCTGAATCACTGCTTTGATCTTGTAGGTCTTCTACGCCAGTTTTTCCTCTCTTTCTAATTTTAACATGATGATTTCAACAAGCCATAAAAATTATCTTTTGGGATAGGACTTCACATACTCTGGAGAGATCAGAGAGTTATTTTACATCTTGTAAAAGGGACATAATATGACACCCTTTTTGTTTTTTAGGCATTAAATCAACTTAATTCAAAGTCTTTTTTGACTTGTATGGAGTTGTGAAGTGGTGTGGGTCCACACAGCTGGAGCTAAGATAAAATGTAACTGGAAAATTTTTAATATGTAACTTCAGGAGTGTTTGTTTATATAGAGAGAGCTTTGAGGGGTTTGAGACATGAGGGCTTAAAAATGTATCATCATAATACCTTAAAGAAGAAAATTTTCTTGTTCTTCTCATGATACAAAGCAGCATCAATGTTGGCAGGGATTCTTTTTAGAGGTTTAGGATATCGATAGTCAAGGCGGTAATTTGTGAACCTCCAGACTTTTTCACCTGCGAAAGAGGAGAATGTGGGTAGAAGAGTATTCTTTATACTGCAGTTAAGTACATTTTCAATTTGCGTTTTTTTCCATCTAATAAATATTTCTCAGTTATGATATATACTCTCTATATCCGGTGCATAAAAGTTAACACATCCTGCAATATCTAATGAACTTTTTACAATGTAAGAACAATGGTAATTACACTTATATTACTGTTTCATCCTTATCTCGAGGATAGGTATCCAGACCCAGAGAGTAGAACTGCACCCAGAAACAACCTCAACACAGCCCTTTATGGTCAGTGAAGCACTCAAAAGGTCTTTAGGACACAGAAGACACTTCTTTCGCACAGATAACTATGACCAACTATGAGAGGTCCAGCTGGGACCATTTCAACCAGGAAGATTATGTATGTATGTATGTAAGGCCGTTGATAAGTCTATCTACTACTGGCTAAAACAGCAGCTGAACCCTAATATTTCAATGCATTAAACAGACAACAATTTTTCTTTTCCCATCAAATGCTGGTGTGTATACCATGTTCAGTACTATACCATGTTTGTTTGCTTATGCCAGAGGAGAATGTGACCCAGACTTGGGTTTGTCCCAAGGTTCCATTCTTCTTTCTGTAACTCGAGTTTGGGTTCCTTGCCACTTTTGTCTTCTGGTTTCCTTAGTTGGGGTCTGAAAGTCATATAACTGCTATGCACCTGAATCACATATTGCAAAATTAACACTATCATTCTTAACTGAAACAATCTGGAGAAACTCCATTCTACCAAATGCCTAAATCCCCACCAGACACGGAAGGCACTCTTCTTCACATGATTTCTACTACATTGTGACACACAGACTTACTTTCAAAGAGATCAAAGCTGATGCCCTCTCTGAACTGCATGCTCCTAATCTTCCCAAACATGACTTTATACTAATTCTCCCATCCTCCATTTTCAACATCCCCATGCAACGTGATCCCATGATCCCACCATTCCTGCTTGTCCTTTGAGCTGCACTTTTAATCTCTAAATTCCATATTACCGCAGCTCCTGGAATGGATGCACTCAGCACCTGGCTCTGGTCATCCAAGGTTATCCAAACTTTGGAGTTTGTTAGGAAAAACTACTGGTGTGAATATGCGTGGAAAGTTTCCTGCCTCCTCCTGTCCCACAATGACCATAGTCCCACATAGGCATGGACTTTGTAACCACTGTCCTCTCCATCTAAACCACAACACCTGCATACTGGTGGCGGTGGATCAGTTTTATAAGGCCTGCCATTTGATTCACTTAAAGACAGGCACTGAAGATGGCAGATGTCCTGTTCTGTCCAGCACCTTTGGCCTGCCAGAAGACACTGTGACAAATCGAGGGCCACAGTTTATTTCTTAAGTCTTGTGCCAGACCAATGGTCATACAGAGGACACAATCCAAGAAAGCTCCAGCTTCTTGAGAACATTCTGTGACTTGAGCTCCAGAGGGCAGTGAGATACACACCAGATCCTTGCAAATGCCTTGCGTTCAGAAAACCCTTAATACCAGGAGGTTAGGTCTTCCCCATAATACAAGGTCAATCCCACAATTCATGTCTTATGACTTAAATCATTCACTCCTTCCCCTTCTGTTTCCCCAAGGACTGGTGAAGAGAATGCCTCTCCTCCTCCAATGCTGCTCTTAGAGTCCTGTCCTTTTTGAACTCTAGCCATCACCAACGGCTTCTTCGGTATCTTGTGAAGGGAAAAAGTGAAGGGAGTCTATGTCTATATTTGTTTCTTTCTTTTTCACTGTCTCATCACCAGGTTACCAGACCGAGCCTGATCCAATCTGTTCCCAGGCCAGATGTTTGAGTAGCACCAGCTCTGACCAGAACATAGCCCTTTTCAATTGTAGCACAGATTTCACACTGCCAGTCAAACAATGAAATGCAAAACAAAAATAAAATGCTTTTTCTCTAATATTATTAGTTTAAAGCTAAATACACTCATTTTCAATATATCGATTGTACAATATAAATACAAAAGAAGCTGTTTTAAACAAACATTTGAAAAAAACAGTCCATATATGCATTCTCATACATACCTGAATATCATATATCATATATCGGGATATGGCTGATCATTGGATAATCAATTATGTTAGGCCACGTCCCCTGCTACATCCACCATTTTGCTCCATATACCATCCACCCAACTTTCTCCCAAGCTTCTCTTGTATTACATTAATTATTGTGGTTACAATATTCCATATATTCACATATGTTAAAATGCATACAAATATGTGTAGAGAAATATAATCTACCTTTAAAGAAGTATGTCTTGTTGGTTCTTGGGGAATATACAGCTGCATCCAGGTTTCCTGGCAGCCCCTTCCATAGCAAACTTATTTTTACCAGGGAGTTATGACCCATATCTGTTATCGTCCACACATAATCCCCACTAAAAGCATACGTCTTATGCGAGGGACCTAGCAAAAAAAAGTTACATTTTACAATACTTTATAAAATGTTACATGATATTTTTAGTCATTGAACAAGCAAATCTACTGCATTTGTTTAACTTGAATGAACTTAAGTCTTGCAGTTTTCTTACCCAGCATTATAGCATCTAGTTTAGCAGTGCATGGATCTAGCATATCACCTCTGGGGAATGGTGCCATGGTAGTGGGATATGTCATGGCATAGATATCATCAGCAGTGGTTGTACTAGAGATCCTTTTACCTGAATTCGTAAGGGTAATTAACATAGGCAGTTACATACTGTACATTAGCAAATATTAAATTATTTGTTTTTGGGTTATCCTACCATATATTGCTTGGATTCCTCTGATATCATCGATGTGCAGTCTAAAATTGGCTTGGTAACCAGTGTAGTGTGCTGCCATAAGAGCACTGCTGTACTGAGAGTGTCCCAAGCCAAGAGCATGGCCGATCTCATGAGCTGCAACTATACGCAGATTGGAACCATAGTACTTTCCTTCAGTCCAGAATTCATCTTCATCAAAGTGAACTATTCCTGATGGAGGCGCTTCTGCATGGGCAAGAACATGGCCTAACAAAAGACTATCGTTTTAGATAATGCAGTTTTGTAACTACAAGTCAACCAATTCTCATTAATTTGCAACTACATGTCTAACTCTCAGAGCAGACTGTTAGGGTAGGTTAAGGATTAGTAGAATAAGGTGAGTAATGTTGTGTATCCATCAAAATAAAATGTTATTAAGTAGTCAGTCTGCTAATACTCTAATATCTGCTAGTTGACATGTAGTTGGAAAGCTACTGTTAGTAGTATATGTCTAAAGTGGACTATTAATATATAAATGGTTAAAAGTTATATAAAGTTTTACCGATTATTGCTCTAATTTGTAACGCAAGTACATAAAGCTGGGACTTGGTTTGCCAGGACTTGGTTGAGACAATTATAGCATACAACATAATGTTAGACCTTATTAATGTGTAAAATTACAAGACTAAAATAAATACATATTACAGAATACTTCTATTATCTATCATTTCTTATATTTTAATAAATAACATAATTAATTTGGTGAAATTTGCTTACCAGGACCATCAAAAGGTGAAGGACAGCCATCTCTCTTGTGAAATGAGATTCGAATATCAGCGAGTCCATAATTAATCTCCTTAAAGCTGAGTGGGGTGACATCACTCCAGTATTTAAATGCTGAGCGTATTGCTGTCTGTGTTGCCGTTTTCCCCATGTCTGGTGTGTAGTTGTGAATGCGATACGTTAAGTTTTTCTTTCGCCAAAATCCTACAAAATAAGACAAACTAAAAATTCAAATATAAAGAGCAGTTATTTACAAACACATGTGTGCGGTTTATTTTTTATCATTAGATTTGTAATTGTATTTGTAGTTGTAAACTATCAAATGTTGTATGTTAACTCCAGTGTGTAAAAGGTCATAGCCTAGCCATTAAAACTTGCAAAGCATTTCAATTAAGCTGCTTTTTCCTAGCATTTAAAAAATGGTGAAACTTTCTATAATTTTTTTTTTATAATACATTATATTTCTACGGCATTATAATGCACACATAATTCCTTACATCATTTCATAAATAATCGTAACAACAGCTACATTTTATGTTTAATGAACAAACTCTTATGTTAAATACATTATATAAAACAGTTAGTCAAGGGCTGAGAGGCCTGATTATGAGCATGTTTTTCTGCAGTATAGACATGCAATATGTATGCATTTCTGCCATGACAACTCTCTGAGGGAATGTTTATGTGTTTGATCTTGGCAGAATAGATCTGCTACGAGGCTTCAAACTGTCAATACATCCACAACTTGTTGCTGTGAGCATTTAAGAAATACTGCTGCTGCACATATAACATGGGACTATGGGAATAACTCTGTATATAGCATACATGCATCCCCAGGTAGCAGATCTACACAGGTGGAGCTGGGGAAGGTGGAGGGTTTCTGAAGCACGCTACAACTGCTACAGCAAGCACTAGTAATACATTTGAATGACGAGCAGTGAGCACTGGATGATGTCAGTGGCAGATTGCTTTAGGCCGTGCCATCTAGAGTTTTCAATTGCATGTCAAATGTCAAATTCAGCCTTGATTTCAATGTGAGGTTCCCACAGTGTGCCGGCGTTTTCAGTGCAGTTGTGTCATTCCTTGTCTATGCATTCTGGATTATAGCTGTTTCAGTGATCCGTTAAACTGTTTTTGCTGAAAATAGATCTTCAACTCTCTCTTTGGCAAGCTATGACAACAATGCATATTTCTACAAGTTTTTCTTGTTTTATAAGACACTGCACTTGCACTGCAGACTTAAGAGAAAATTTGACCAAATTTGGTTAAGAAGGTTGACTGTATTATTAAGCAATGAGTAAGTAGATGCTCACCACCAAATCTCCTGAATTTTAAAGACTTTTGGTTAAATGGGTCCTCGACACCACACCGTGGCTGTCTCATTTTAAGAAGAGTAGCTCCGTCGAGATTTCCAGTGACAGGCAACCCTGACACCCTCTGAAAAAGACTTTTACAAATACGAAAGTTCAGACGTGCACAGAAGTAGACAGAACAGAAATAACAAAGTGTCTAGAGAATTCTCATTAAAGCAAGCCAGTTCTTCATTTCAGACACTGTAGCATTATCAAGAATTAATGTGTATATACCAAGGGGAAGATGGGGGTCATACATTTATCTTTAAAATGTAACATGTTTGTTTAAATACATGTTTAGTATTTGCAGGATCCACTGTGTTATTGAGGGAAATAAACAGAAATGTCTGGATACACTGTGACTGTTTTACCTGAGAGCCACTTTCATAGCCCACTCACTGGAATCTCTCTGAGCTTCTGGGTTCAGGGGAGTATCTAGATATCCAAACTGCCTCAGGTACATCTGTTAAATGTAAAGAGGGTATACATGCAATACAGTAATTATATCAATAATACAGTTGTTAAATATTAAATGATAGAAACATAAAGAAGGACATCATGAATGGCATATGAGTGTTACGATATCGGAAGTCAAATCCAATGTTTTATATATATATATATATATATATGTGTGTGTGTAATTCATACATTACAGTTCTAATGTACTAGTAAATAGAACTAATACATTCATGGAACACAAATTCTGAAGCTTGAAAAATGTACAGTTACACTTACAGTCAAAGTAAAGTGTTAAAGCGACCATCCAATTAAAGTGAACCCAAATTCTCGAGTTTGGCATTCTCAAGCAGTTTTTAGTGTTTACAGTCCTCTGTTTTTTGATGAATCAGGGTTCAATTAAACATAGTTTTACTACAAATAAAACCAAAAACCATGGTTACTAGTTAAACCATGGTAACTACAAATTAAAGCTGGTTTTGTTACACTAACCATAGTTTAACCGTGATATCTGTATCATAACTCGTTATACAAATGATAGCTTATCAATATGCCAGAAACCAGCCTGCACTTTTATTACAATAAATCCATAATTTTCGCAAGGGTCGTTCAAACAAACAATATGCAACAATACAAAGTTTATAGAATTTTAAAGGTACGTCCATAGCAAAACCTAAAAAGTAACATAAAAGTAGTGAATCACGTTAATGTTACCTGCGCCTCTGTGAACTCTCGCTTTCTGCTCGTCTCAGTAGATGACCATACGCGCAGAACAGCAGTCAGAAATATTGTATATTGCACCCACTTAGCCATAATCCCAGTCTTCAAAGAGCACCGGTGGTTGGACGTCTATAGATGAAAAAATGTCTAGATGAGTGGGCGTTAGTAAAGCGCGCTGTGGTGTCTTTTGGTTTTAAACCGAGAGATGATTTCCTCCTGCATGTCACAAGAAAGAGGCTCTGATCCAAGACAGAAACACACTCATGCATCATAACTCTCGGACACCGCCTTCTTGTCTTCTTTACACATCATTTTAGGCGGTTTTCTATGGTGCATTATTATAAAGCGATTGCGCATCCATAACGCGCGAGCAAGAACATCTCAACTCGGAAACGGTTTTTGTGTTCGGCTGAAAACGCTCTTTGCTGTTTCTTTCCTTATTTAATGGTTATTTAAGTGCTTATTATAAGTGTGCATTTGCTAGATTATTTTTTTGTGTCTAATTTAGCCAGAACTTCTCCTGAGTATAGCCTGTAATAATTCACTGTAATTATTATCTCACTGGAGAGCTCTCTGGGGCTCATCTAGTTGTTCTGATCTCGGCTGGCATTCAGGTCTGTAGAGGTCATCTTTAGACGCTTATCCACCATCTGGTCAGAACACAGACTGGATCTGAGTGGATGCAATGACCATCTAATTCAGATATAGCCTGGATCTGGTGGTATGGTGACCTCAGAATAAGAAGGAAACGCATTAATATCAACGTAGAGTATATTTTTCTAATGATGTAACAAGTACATCAGGGTTTTTAGGGAAGTGTTCCTGGTTCACCTAATTAATGCAGCCTAACAATTCTTTAACAGATTTTAATTTATACAATGCATTATGTGTAAGCCAGGTTAAAGAGATGGGCTTTTAATCTATATTTAAATACGGCAGATCAACATTGGTTGTCGCCGACAACTACTGATGTATAATGCTATTTAGTATAATAAATGATAAGACACCTGTTCTTTGCTTTGGTTTATTTTAAATAACATTAAAAGTACTCATAAAAATAGTCTATTCCGTTAGTGTTTGTTGGGTCTACTTGTTATGTTCATGTTTGTGTAAAAAGAATGTTTAACGTGTACTCTGCATCTCCAGTGTTCCTTCTACCCAGCATTAGCGTGACAATCTGGTAAATCTTTTGTTTTATGAACTGATTTTTTGCTACCCTACTGACATCATTGGCACATGACTGACAAAAGAATTGGAAATAGAAATAAAGTGGAAAGAGAGAGACTAGCAAGCTCAGGCTGGAAGGAGAAAAGGAAACACAACTTTGTGAGTCTGTGAGGGATCCCTTCCTTTTTTTTCGCTCAGCTGCCTTCAGGCCCTCTGCAGGTTTCTCTCAGTTCCTGAAGTGAGTAGTTCTCACTTATTAGATGTGAGCAAAAATTAATTTGGTACTCCCCTTTCAAGAAGCGGTGATAGATTTGTACTTTACTGGTTTTAAATGTCACCACAACATTGCAATGGTCTAAAGAGATGTGGGCTCTGCAAATGTAGTGCAAGCTTTTCAGGTAAGAGAAATATGTTTTGCATTACCAACAGAGAAAAGTCCAGACTAACTCTGACTGGTGATCAAAAAACTGATCAGGAAACTGTTCTGCGTGCTTGTGAGGTAGTGCCTGAAAAGTATGGACAATTAAGAAAACACGAGTTTGCAATGGATAAATGGTGTATGTCAAATAAAGCACTTTTGAAAACTTTAGATAGATATTTTATTGCAAAATTGTAAAAGTTAAAAGTTTAAATCAGCATTCAATCAAACATGTCAGCTGCTGTACTCAACAACAAAAACATATTCTAGGGATAATACTAGGAATTTGCCCTAATAAAAAGGGCAAAACAGGACACCATTAAAAGAATATTTCACTGAAAAAAAATCAAAGATTGCTTTTAATACACTCATCCTCAGACTATCCAAGATATATAGGTGAATTTTTATATTTAGTAGAACTTCCTTGGTGATTCATAAAATGCTGCTACTGTCACTTTGGTGAAAAAGGCAAGAAATTTCAGCAAAAGTAGAGGCACTCAAATGCAAGGAGGATTTTGTTAAAGTCTCTCCGTATGTTATGACTATGTGGACCACGGAAAGCTTTGCGCTCTGCCAATGTAAAAGGTCCACACGTTTGTTTTGTTTTAGTCAGGCAAAGAGAGACTGACCATTAACCCTCAAGTCATTTGTTTGACTTTAAGCTTTAAGGCAGTTATTTCAATGAAAACCATCAGAGGCTTTCGGTCCTGGGTAGGGAGTTGTAACATTAGGTACCATGTATTCACAAAACCTGTTTAAATTAAAACAGTAATTAAACAAACTAAATCTTCTCAATATATCATTGGTAAATGACTTCCATATGTTGGATGTGCGGTTTTTTGAGCCACAGTTTATGTTATCATGGCAGAAGCATGGTATGGCATAATCCAGTTTTACAGAATTGGATCAGCCTGACAGCGTTGAGGTTTTATGCTGTGATAGCATAATAAAAACTCCAGGTTTGCATGTAAAGGTGAAGAAAGAGTTCCTCTGAGAGTAACGTCATTACTTGTTTACCTTCACTTCGACACTTGCATCATTGCAGGATTTACGTATGTTCAAGTTTCCCTTCTGGAGATTTTTGAAGGTGAATTTAAAGGCTATACCTCAGCTGCCATGTCAGCAAACACCATTGAAGGCTTTCTTATAGGATGTATCCTTCAGATTGTGAAGCACGCCTACCGTAATTTAAACAAAGAGAACAAAATGTATGCCTAAACAGAAATATCCCTTTAATACTTTTGGATGGACAATATATTTATATGTAAACCTTAGTTATACTTAATGTTAACAGATTCTAGGTTGAATAAACATTATTATCAAAAATTACAATTTTCTTTAAATTATCAATGAAATGATTTAATTATGTCCTAAAATCAGAATCAGAATGAGCGTTATTCGTATAGAGTGCACAAATTCACATCACGCTGTTCAGTTGTTACGTTTAGGTAATGGGTGGGATTTGGGATGTAGAATACGGTCATGCAGAATATGTGCTTACTATGTACTAATAAACAGTCTATTCAAATAGTCATGTTATTAGACAACTAGTTTACAGTGAGAATTGGTCCCTGTTCTAAAGTGTTACCAGAATTTGTTGTAGTTTCAAGGAGCTCTGGGTACATGAATACTTACATAACAAAAAAAAAACATACATCAGATTTGACAGTTAATGTCAGGGGCATGTTGAGTGTTTTGGGGGGCTAAGCAAGAGGTCGTAAGAATTGGAAATTGCTAACACACTGTAGACATTTTGTCATTAAATTTAAAAGCATTTTGTTCTCATATCAGACAAACTCTTTTGGTTGAATGAGGTGTGTTAGATGAGAAAGACATCCAAAATGTGTCTGCTCTTAATAATAAAAGAGTCATTATAATAAAGGAAAGATAGTTTTACAAAGTGAATTGAGGGAAAATACATCATATTTTTAATTAATGACGATTAAACATAAATGTAAATTTACATCGTAGTTCAATGTACATATACATTTATTTCATAAAGCTTCTTAATGTTGCATAAATGTTGAACAGGCACAAGGCTTTTCTTGAAACATTTGCCATTTGATGATGACAATATTCCTATCAAGCAGGGTTCCTTTATAGAATTATTGCATTTACATAACTAAAGAGATCCACATAACTGTTGGGTAAGGGATGAGTGCCAAACACTGTACTTTGGTTTTGTTAAAGAGCATAGATTAATGTCTATGCTCTGGGTGAATTCCTAACATTTGTAAAAAAAAAACCCTGTAAATATTTTGTTATACATTTCGAACCTCATTTGCACTTTTTATCCCCACCTTCTGTAAATAACGTAAGTAAACTACTTAGCATTGTCCTGTCCACTACACTATATTTTTCATTGTTAAAGTTACAACCTAGACATAAACAACAAACGAAGGGGAAAAAGTCTGATCATTGCAACCCAAGAAAAGCTATCTGCAACTTTTCATAACGACACACAATACACTGCCACATACAATAAAACACCATTTAGATATTGTGAGGCATATTACATATGACATTTTGTTAATACAGTACAATGAAGCCCTCGTTGTTCATATTTATTCTCTATGCAATATGTCTTAAAGCAGAAGTGGACAGCTTTTCACACCACTCGCCCAAGCAGGAGGGGACGGCTTTCTGCAGCGGATCTCCGGCTCAGAAGGTTCCACAGCGTTAAAGGCATTGAGCTTCTTCCAGAGCTGAAACTGCCACTTGTATCATCCCTCAGTGGCTGGTACTCCTTAAATCGCCTGGATAAAAAGGGTTACTTTAACGTGCATAACCTTTATTTACATTAAACTAGACAGCACACGATAACATATTATTAATGTTACTTTTAATGAAAACACTGGTGCATTGGTGACTTACTTGTATGTAAATGCAACGGCCCCCAGAGCGCAAATAAAAACCAGGACTCCCAGTGTTGCTCCAGCCGTGTTCCTCGATGAATTTGTGTCTGCGATTTGAACAAGATACATTGTAGAGTATTGAGGTTATAGGGTGTGCTCAGGAAAATACATTTATTTGTTTTGAATTTAGATGACACTTGCCTATCGCCACACTGAGCTTTGCGCTGGTTACAGCCAAGCTGACATCATTGGTTAGAGAGACGTTGATGCAGAAGGTGCCGGAGTTGTTGAAAAATTGTCGCAGCACCATCTGACACTCGGAGGCAGGAGTCACAGCATTGCACTGGAGGTCCTGAACAGGACTTGTGCAGTCTGCATCAGACACCACAGTGCAGACTTCATTCGGCAGGCTGGCAAGCAAACGTAAAAGATTAATAACTTTGCATAGCACATTTTATGTTCAACAACAGCCATCATTATTACCAATTATAACAGTAAAGGCTGAAAACATAAAGCCTATATACAGTCTATAAAATAAATCTGTATTGAAGGAACGCTTACCTTCCCTGGCATGTTACTGTAAGATCTACAGCATTCTGCTCCAGCTCTGTGGCCAGAACGACCACATTATTCACCTCCACGATCTCAACACTCTCTATTCCCTCTGAGTTTGGAAAACGTATATGTAGAAAATATTTCACATGTGTGTAGACAGGCTTATTTTGTACTCATCAATAACGCTGAACACATTTACAAGTTTACAGTTAGGATTAATTCAGTTTAGGTAGAGTATGAGATGTTCACATAGAGATGTTGTAGTAGTGGATAGCGGATGAGTATTATCACCCACCCATCTGCACATGTTGTATGTCTCTCTTAACTGACACACTCGTAATGAAACCATGATCTAAATCAGCTGTGCTCGATAAGAAAGGCATGCAAAATGTATGGAGCTACTGTGCTAGTACTGTGTTAACATTGCAGCATATTATGGTTTTGACACTGCTACACAATTTGTTTTGTCATTATTTGAGGTGATATGTAACAGTTTTGACAGGTAAGCCAGCCAGGCAAGTAATGCTGAGGTGAAGCCATGTTTGTGGCAGTTATATAAATAAGTAATAGCAGAAGTTAAGGGCCCAAGCGCAACAGAGGCAAAATGAGGAGCAAAGATGGCAAGGAGGATTATTTAAATTAAAGACATTTTAAAGTGGTTTTCATTTATTTAATCATTACTACTTATCATGACTTATTTACTTTAGAACTTTGGTACCACTTTATATTAAGTGGCCTTAGATACTATGTACTTACATAGTAATAATATGTACAGTGTACTTATTGTGTTTATAATGTATTGCTCAACACATTTGCTGCTATAGGTGGGATTTTTGTGAAGTTAGGGACAGGTGTTGGGTAGGTTTAAAGGTGGGTTAATGTGTAAGAGGTGGGTCAAAAGTGTAATTATAAATGTAATTACAGAAACTCATTATAGATGTAATTGCAAGCAGATATTTTAATATATAAAATATAAGCTCAATGTAAAAAAGTGTATGTACACAATGGGTGCATAATATCAAATGATTAATTGAAATTAACAAAGTAATTAATAAAAAGTTTTTAACTTGCAAATCAGTTTTTAACTTGCATTTGAGTCATCTTGAATCATCAAGGAATCAAAGGAAAGAAAATGCTTCTGATTTGATTCAGAATATTTCAAAAGTCATATAATGTAAAACATTTTATTGGGTACTTTTGTAGAAATCTCTTCTTTCTTTTTGCCCAGGTGAAAAATTAAATTAAATTAAATTAAATTAAAAATTAAATTAAATTAAATTAAATTAATTAAATTAAATTAAATTTAATTAAATTTAATAAATTTAATTAAATTTAAAAATAAATCACGGACAACTGCAAGAGTTGTAGAGAAGGAACCATAACGATAAATCATACAGTTTGTTTCTGCTGGCATTTCTGGTGCTTGCCGCTTTGCAATGACTAGAGCAGCCTGGGTCGCTTCAGTTCCTGCCACCAGTTCAGCTTCTAATTCACTTACTGTTGCCTCGGGTATGCTAGTTATGCCTGCAATTAAAGCACCAATGGAAATGCATTACATATATGACAAAATGAATTGTCACGGTTTTTAAAAAGTTTTGTCAATTTTTATTCACCAGTGACGGCTTCGGTCGCCTCGTTGACTTCGGCAACAGTCTCGTTGACTTCGGCAACAGTCTCGTTAACTTCGGCAACAGTCTCGTTAGCTGTGTCTTCAACTGCAGGTATGACAGATGCTACAATATCTGTGACCACTGCCTCGGGGGTGATAATGATGACTGCATCACCAGCTGGTGCTTCTGTTTCTATAACTGTCTGAACAGAGGCCGTGTCAGCCACAGCAGCAGGGGATCTGGGAGTACTGTGGCTGCCAGATCGATAATAACCTCGTCTTCTTCTGGGGACGTGTCAGCCACAGGAACTACTGTCGCAGGTTCAGCCTCAACAGCTGTAGGTGTAACTAACATCACTGCGGCAGTATTGTCAGCCTCAGCCACAGATGCGTCTCCAGCAACAGTGGGGACCTCTTGGGCAGCATTAACTAATTCTGCTTCATTGTCAATTGCGGACACCGCCAAGTCGTTGGCAGCGACAGTGACATCAGCTGCAACTCCTTCCTCCGCAATGGGAGGAGAAACAGTCAGCGCAATGTTTTCCACTGCTGCAGCTTCATCTGGCAAAAAGGAGAAGGCGCCAACTCATCAACCATTTGGAAATCTTATCAAGAAATATCTAGGCTGAGAATTGTCTTTCAAATGCCATGAAATATGAGATTTGAATAAAGAATGAAACTCTACCTGTGACAGGAACAGGAGGTGCACCGCTGGATGCTGCAGTTGGACTGAGCTGACAACCACTTGAGATGGCTGCCATCAAAACCACCTGTGGCCTGAAGGAGCCAGTTGTAAGGTACGTGTGGGTAACAGTAGCCTCCCTGGAAATGAGAGTTCCACTATTGTCCCCAAAATCCCAGTTGAAGGTAATGTCTGACCCACTTAGATAGTAGCTAGGGTCATGCAAATTAATGCCAAAGGACACAGCTCTATTCTGGATAAAGCTTTGGTCACCCTGATTGATGTCACCAACCTGAGATAATGTCACTGTAAAAGGAATTTGGTCTGGAGAAGAAGAAGAAATTTCATTAGGGAATATGTTCAGTAAATGACAGCATTGGTTTACTCGCTAGTTACACTGATTACTCCCCAGTTCAGTCCAAGTGGATTAATAAGGAGAATTTTTATGTAATTATATATGCAATTCTTACTAAAGTGAGCAATAAACAAACTAACTCGTTTAAAGGATATAGATGATGGAGGATTTCTAGATAAATGTGCAATTATCAAACTGCTCACCGGTGATAGAGAACTGGGTAGATGCATAACCAAGGGGAACAAACTTGTCTTTGCCACGGCAGTGATAAATTACTATGTCCATTGTGTAAGAACCAAGAGGCACATTGTCTGTTTCAATAGTCAGTAGAGAGGAGGGACCATCAGCCACCTGCCAGTATTTTCCTGAAGGGAGAAACAATGAAAAAACTAAAAACCAGTCACTGATATCTCCAGCGTTGTCCCTTACACCAAGCTAATGTTATACAAGTCTCTACAAATCTAACCTTAAAGTCTTAGGTTGTTGATTCAAGTGTGTGTTCCACTTGTATACGTATCCTCTAACTGTGTAGGTTAGTATATAGTACTCTAGAAAAGTAATGCAGGTTTGCTCTTACCCCATGTTTTCCACACATAGATGAAGCGGGGCTTTTTGTTAGAGATCTTAGTGAAGGGTGTCCTGTCAGGAAAGACACCACTCCATTCTCGAGGGATGCTGGACTCTGGGTATACAGTCTGGCCCATAGTATAGGATGTTCCTAAAATATAAATTACACACGAGCACACAATTTAATTGCAAATTTTCATTTTAACATTGCAAACACAAAATAAGTATTATAATTTTTACATGTATAATGTAAATGTAAATGCTTCTCTATCGCTGCGTGTCGTGCTCCTCCTCACAGGACAGATCGTGAAAGCAGTTTTTGTCATTCATGGTAACAAAGTGTAGAGATGATGTAATAGATTCACAGAGCTTCATTCATTAAAATGGAAGTTTGTGAGATCGCAATGAACTAGTTACTACTAGTTACTTTATCAGTTACTAGTAAGTTAGTAGCATAAAGGGGAGTAACAGCGAGAGAGTTTAAGAGAGTTTGCAAATGTGAAATTTCATTTATATAACAGTTGTATACATTTTTTATTTTATACTAAATGTAATATTAAGCGATTGACATTTTAGTCACAGCTGAGCCTCTGAGCATCTAATCTTTTACACAGCACAGTTTTTTTTTTGAGTACATCTTTGCTTTTAAACAAATCTAGTGAGTCAAGGATTCAATGACCCATTCAAAAAGAGAGTCACTTGCTTCATCACTTAATGATTCACCGGTTTGAACGAATAAACTGAATGGATGATTCTGTAAATATTCTGTAAATTCTGACTGCTGACTTATCCTTTCTGATTGTGTTGTTTTAATTGAATTTATTAAGTTTATATTTCAAAGGTGGCATGTAATAAAGTCACAAAAACTGTTAATAAAGTTCAAAATGGCAATACAAATGCAAATTTTTATTATTTTTTAGCACTAGTGCTCCTGAGTCCTTAAGAATGTAATGTTAAAAACATTTTTGCAAAGTGTAAACTATTAACTGTAGTCTACAAATGCAATACTGTGTGTTTGAGACGTTAATCATTCTTTTTCAGTTAGAGACATTCAAATCATTCATCATTTTTATTATTATTAAAGACAGGGGTCCTTAATGATGATTACATTACAATGTGCAAATTCGCACACAACATATCTTTAATTTGGCCCAAATAAATAGGCCAAAAAGAAGGTTTAGATAAAATATTAAATAAGTGGTTAATAAATGGTATTTTAGATTATAAAGTGTTTAATTAAATACACTAGAATGTCATCTTACCATCATTAAGCCCCCCTAAAATGGTGAATTTCGGCAAGCTTGTATAACTAACCATTAACTGTACAGTTTCTTGCCCACACCACCTGTCCATCAGGAAGCACTGTCTGGTTCTGAGGGAAGCGAACATCAATGTTGAAAGTAGCCTTGGCTCCTGTTAGCGTAGGACCATCACTCCTGACTTCAAATGTCACCTCTCCACCTATAACAAAACATTGTTTAAAAACATATTTCCAAAAATAATCAAGTAAACTCAATAAGTAATTTGGACTTGTAGCATATCCTAATTTATTCATACGTAAACCAAAAAAATTCGATTTGAAACAGGGAATAATTGTTCATTATTTTCCATAGATGTTTGAAAACACTTTGAGTTCAGGGTTAACATATTCACAGCGTGTCAGTTCATTTATGAATACCTTTCCAGCAGTCCCTGTATCTGGGATCTCCATCCCTCCAAACTGGATACATGTGTGAGTTCCATGAGCGATAACGTGCAAAGCGCGTTCTTGATTCTAGAATGATAAAAAGAACTTAATTTGTGAACGAGCATTAAAATTTTAAAATGAGCAATTGATTAATTTCTTTATTTAAATCACACATCTTCTTTAAAATTCATCCATTTATGCTTTTTCAGTCTCTCAACAAACCCAGATATTAGAAAACATTAAATGCGCGAAGTGCGCTTTTATCAATTCAATTCACTTTCTTTAACTTTTTAGGCAACCCTACACACATTAAAATAACGCATATTAAACACATGACTAGCCTACATGAGAGCAGATTAAAATAACGGTATAAAAGATACTGCAGACTCTAACTTAAATGTAGTACAACGTAATACATAGCACATAGTATAGTAGTTCAAGTAAATAAAAATAGGGTGTTTCGCTGTTAAAGGTTGGTTTAAGTTCATAAGCGAGTCAAGAGACGAGGTCAAAAAAAATCAAAGAAAAAAAACGGAGAGAATGTGAGGATTGGCAAATAGAGTCACACGACCTCCACAATCCCATTCAATCCTTTTCATGTGACTTTCAGCTGAGGTTACCGCTCTAATCCCCACTGCCGTAATGAGGTAAGATCCCACAGAGCTCTGACACATAGACAACCTTTCATTTTTCACATTTTATGTATACGTGCGCGTCTGAATGTTTGTGCGATATTCGATTTATTATACGTAACCTTTGACCAGCGGTCTTAAGTGTCAATTTTTCGAAATGGACATTTACGCATCATCTGAAAGCTTGGGATATGTTTATGGTTGGAAATGTACAAAATATCTTCACAGAACATGATCTTTACTTAATCTCCTGAAGATTTTTGGCAAAAAAGAAAAATGGATCATTTTGACCCTTACAGTGTATTTTTGGATATTGGTACAAAAATACCCGTGCAATTTAGATTGCTTTTTGCGGTCCAGGGTCACATATAACACTTGTTTAAAAAAAATTGTGTTTATTTACAATTGTTTTTTTATCCAAAACAAAGCATTACCAGAATATCAAAGCCGTAACCTGGTGTTGCCAGCTGAGTTATTTAACATCTGGAATCATGCACCAACATTATACTTAATAAAAAGCCACTTTAATGCATGTAATTGTAAGATAAAATAGTAAGAAACAGAATAGTTTAAAGTTCTGGTATTTAAAATAATGTAACAAGATTTAACCCAAAGAAGGAATACATATGAATAAAGTGTTATATTTGTTTTAAGTAATTTTATTTACTATGAGAAATTTAGTGTTTTTTTGTCTTTTCAAATTCTGTACCTTTAGTGATTCCTATATGTAAAGTAGTGTGTATGAAGAACAGAAACTCACGTGAAAGTGCTCCTGAAGAGAAGGTAAGAATTAAGATGAGAGCCTTCCACATCATCAGGGTATGCATTGATAGCTACGACACCAGTTACTGACCCAGCTTTACTCTAGAGACCCAAGAAGTGTCCTGCACATTCTTCAATATCGGCACCCAAAACCAAACCCCAATGTATGACATCATAGATTTGTGCATATTAGGTTCCTCCCACACTCTCAAGCACTCCTATAGAGGCTTGTAGATTAGGAATATTTAAGAAAATTCTTTCAATGCATAACTGTTATGTAACCTCTCCTCTTATCAAATAAATTACTTAAAAGCTTTTGTTGAAACTGCAGACAAAAAGAATGAATGAGGATTAATGAAACGATTATCCTTTTATAATAGTGTTGATTTCATTAATGCTATTATGACTGTAACATTAGGTTAAGTTTAAGACAATAAGTTTAGACAAGTAATTATTATAATCTGTTCTTGTATGTTTTACAACAGGCATTCCTACCTGGTCTCATGGCATAAACGTACCTGGGTACACTTTTTATGTACAGTTTCGATTATTAAAGCACAATTTTCACACAGTTACTACAGATATATCATGTATTACTTCAAAACAATATTAATATGCTGGGAGATTTGAAAACTGAAGCTTTTGAACGTTAGCATCATCCATATCCAGCCTCATATCTGTGGGTTTGCAAAGACGGTAGGTTTTTACGGTAGCCCACGTGATACTACGTTGCCTTTATGTTTTGGAAAGCTTCGGTTTGAATCCCGCGTGACTATGGTTTGATAAATGGATCAAATCTGCACAAAAGGAAGTTAAAATGGCACGGTTGCATCAACAAATGCCATTTAGTATTAGTTGTGCATTGGTTAAGGCTACTAGGTAGGTTTAGGGTTGGATTTGGTTTAGGGCATATTTCTAACATTTATGTTTAACTGAAGCAACGTAATAAAAACACAGCAATACCTATGTCAATGTAATAAAAATGTGCCAGGGTGCACGTATTAAACCAGTGTTTTAGCTGAATTCAGTGGACATTTCTCTTTAAAACTGCGGCGAGAAACGTGCAGCGAAACTGTGTTGCACAAAAAGTGCACCAAGGTACATATTTTTATGAGACCAGGTTGGGTTATACACAAACTCCTACATGTATAATCCTCTATTGAATACAGGAACTCTAAAATTACCTGGTAATATGTGCGCACAACCTTTTATTTTGGGAGATTTATACAAAGAAGTAAGAGTTTAAGTGAAGATGCCACTGAATTGAAGGCCATCATCAACAAAGTGGGACAATGTGACACCGCACAGACATCCAAAAAGATAAAGGAAAAACAAACAGGCACAAGACCTGCAGGCCAAAGAGGCATTTCAGCACAATAATAACCTCAAACGCAAATCAAAATAGAAAAAGAAATGACTTTATAAGTAGATGAACAAGAGGCCAGACCAAAATCCAATCAAATAAACTTCTGGACTGACTTGAGGAGGACTATACTCAAAAGATCCTCTGACAAATGAACAATCTTTAAAAAGGAAGAGTAATAAAACTGACAAAACAAGAGGTAAAATACTGTCTGCTTCATTAAAAGCAAATGATTTTAGTTGATTGGTCATTTGAAGTAATTCTTCTGCTGCTTTCTTTAGATTTTCTTGTACCGAGATTCACGTTCAAGTTTTAGTGTACAAAGTTGTAAATGTGAATCTCGCGTCTACAGCTCCTGATCTTGTGATCATATGTCGATCCTGTGACAATAAATGTCCATTCAAATGAAGACACGAAAGAGGGTGATATTCTCGGAGCATGGCTGTCTTAGAATCGTGCTTGTTGGGTCATATCTGTTAATATGACCCAGAGCTGCAGTGATGGAGAGTCACAAGATGAGAGTATACGCATGGCCCAGTCAATGATGTTCTTTCATTATTGTTCTCTTTCTCCTCATGTCTTTACCTTCATGTATTTCTCTATTTCATTCTTAGCATTCTTGGCTCGGTATTAGAGTTACAATAACACTCGATTTTTTGTTATCCATGAATGTATCTGTTCAAAGGAATTAGAATTAAAGGATTAGTTTGCTACAAAATTAAAAATCTGGCATTAATCATGTCGCTCCAAACCATAACACATATTAAGATATTTTTGATGAAATTAGAGAGCCATCTGACCCTCCATAGACAGCAACAAAACTGAAATGATCCTCAAATGTAGTGAAAACATTGGTAAAACCGTCCATGTGACATCAGTGGCTCAACATTAGTTGCTCAACATTAGTAGCTCACGTTCATCAAAAATATCCTAATGTGTGTTCTGAAGATGAATGAAGGTCTTATGGGTTTGGGACGACATCAGGGTGAGTAATTAACGGCATAATTTTCATTTTGAGGTAAACTAACCCTTTAGGAAGGTTTTAAAACTGAATGTTTCAAATGTAAAATGTATGCAAATGTAAAAGATACAAAGCAATGACCATACCTGGTTTGATACCAGAGGGTGGGATTTGATATTCTCTTTACCAATAGTAAAATCAAGCTATAATCAAGTTTTAGACATTATTAGTATTATAACTAATTGGTGAGAACTGCATATGAAGACATGGTTAAAATATAATATATATCTATATACAGTATACATAGACAGAATATTTATGTATGTTTGATTAGGGTTGGAGTTGATTAGGTAGCCCTTCACAGAGAACAAATCAAACAAACTAAACCTAATCAAACACATCTGAACAAGATTAATAGAAAGCTATAGGCAGGTACGTTTGATGGAGCTTAACTCTGTAGGAAGTCGATCTCGAGGGCTCTGACAAAGATTGATGTGAATTATTGTGGATTTTTTTCCCTCTAAACCAGGGGTTTCCAGCCCTGTTCCTGGAGATCCTTTATGAAAAAACAAACAGACATAAAAAAAGAATATGCTGTTTAGGTTTTGAAGCATGACGGCTGGTTTAAGCTGGTCATGTGATGATCCTAAGCACTACCTCCTGCTCATGACCAGCTAAGAACCAACTTAAACCAGCATATGCTGTGTTTTTTAACATGGATGAGTATTCCCTCATTTTTGGATTATTACCCTGCATTGTTTGCGTGGTATACTGACCTCTGCCTGATCACCTTGTGTTCATCTCTGCTGCATATCGAGTGGCAGATACTCCATATACTACAAATGGCAAGGCAACAGATTTCCCATGCAGTGTCATTCCTGTGTCAGCAACCACAGCTTTGCCCCACAAAGAATCCAAAATTTCCTTTGTTATGTCCACTTTAACCGGCTGAGCATTAGGTTGGCTTACAGCTGTGGGAAAGAGGAAAGACAGACAACACACACATCTTCGGCTTTAGACAGTTTCAAGTTAAAAACATAAAAAATGCACAGTCATTTGCATCTGCACTCTGCATAGAAAACATATGAAAGTACCGTTGCACCTCTGAAAACCTAGAATATAAAAATTTTGGCGGCAGATCATTTTTCTGTTTAGTGCCCAAACTCCCAATCTCCCTAACACTGTTCGGGAGGCAGAAATACTCTGTCAGTTTAAATCTAGATTAAAGACCCATCGCTTTAACCTAGCTGACACATAACTCACTAATACGCTTATATTAATAAGGATTATTAGGCTGCATTAACTGAATCAGCCGGAACTGGGAACACTCCTCGTAACACACAATATACTTGGAAAGAGAATGGCATCTACACTAGTATTTGTCTGTTTCTTTCTTATTCTGTTTCTCAGTTTGTATCCAGATCAGATGGTGGATCAGCACCAAGAGATGACCAGAACTGGTCAAAGAACTGTAAAACCTTTGCAACTATTTTAATGTTTTATTTCTTTACTCAACATAAATGATTGAAATAATTTTAATAAAATGTCTTCTACAACAACATGCTTTATGTTCATTGTCTACAAGATCAGTCAAGTGGAAGTTTATCCTTAAACCAAAACGGCACACATCACAGATGAAAGCATCATGACACATTTTTGATGCTCTCACCATTACTCATATAGTGCTTTATACAATACAGATTGTATCAAAGCAGCTTTACAGTAAATATAAATAGTACAATTAAAAAAAACAGTGTGCAAGAGAATAGTAAGCATTCAAAGTCAGTTCACAATCGATTCAGTTATTTTGGTCGTTTCAGTTCAATAGAATCTATTCAATACAATCGTCAATATTTTCAGAAATTGAGTGTCCCCAGCTAAGCAAGCTAAACATGACAATTGCTGGCCAGACTAAACTGATATAGCGTGGTTTAAATCCAGGCTGCAACACAACACACACGATTTTAAAATGCACAAAATGCTTAAACCAAGCTAATATGGTCATACTTGGCTCTAGTAAGAACTCCAGCTGCTGCACTTGGACCAGCTTTAGTTTGTTTATTAAAGGAACCGTCAAAGTGGGGAGAATGTCTGTAGCCCCTCATTTCAGAAGATCCAGGGATTGGATCCACATCTAGCGGGTAGGTGGTGCTGCAGCGACTGATCAAATTATCATCAGAGTACAGCAAGATGTAATACGACATTCGGTCACTGCAACGACGCTTCAAACTGAAAACACCTATGTGTATGTGTAAGATGGAAGGAGTTGGACCTGGATCTTGTGTTTCGCAGTGAAGACCATCATTGTTTATATGTATTGTAAAACCAAGAGAGCCCAATAGAGGTCAGTGGTGCAGTGTTAAGCAGTTCTCCAGCACCATTAAAAACGGAAAAAAAGCAAGAGTGCAGCGTATGGCACTTGTGTATGTTGAGGTGTGTCGTTAAAGACACCTCCAAGACATAAGCCTTGGAAAATGAGATATCTATATATATATATATATATATATATATATATATATATATAGATATATATAAAAACAATTTTTTTTTTCTTGTATTCAAATTTGTATCCTAAAGGATGTGTATATTAGAGGAGTTTTAGAAAATCTGCATACTGAAAGTATTGCTTATACGTGTTTCCAAACATTCAGTGCTATAAATTTTACCAGATAAAAATTCATATTACGAGTAATCTAAAATCTCACAATGAAATACGTTTTTATTACCGTTTTATTACCGAAGCTAAATGAAATGTTTACTTCTGTCAGTTGGAGTAACAGTGAAATCAAATTCTAGACATCGTATCTAAGCCCTGGCATTCAGCTGACCAAGTAGCCACTTTCTACTCGCTTAAATAGAGTTATTGCAACAAAATGATGACCTGTTTCATACAGTAAATTTTATTAACATACAAAGAGCACAGCCATATACCTCAAGAAGTTTCTATGTGTAAGAACTATACAGGTAACGCTAACCAAAGCCTGTAGAAATGCGAGATATCAAAGCAATTATTGTTGACACTGAAGTGAGAACGCTGGTGTACCAACAATAAACCAAAAATCATGTAGAACAAGACATTTGAAATTACATTTCCCCAAAATATTAAAAATACCTCAAATATGGCAAACAATTCTTTTCCTGGGTAACAGGATAACAAAATTTAAAGGTAGACTGATAATTCACTTAAAATAAAAAAAGAGGTGGGAGGTCCATTTGGTATTGTATTAATATTTCTAGACATCGTCCTCTTCGTCGCTTAACACTCTTGTATATCTGCGCTTAGCCGGGGCAGCAGGACTCTTGTGGTCTGAATCAATGCTTCTTTCAAAGTTATTCCTAGATAAAGGATCCGCATCTGAAATATCTGTGGGAGAGAGGAAAATAAGTCATCTCGCTTTTTAACAATATCCTTCATCATCGTAAACTCAAAGATAAAATATATCTGCTGTGAAAATGGTCTCTATTTGATATACATTTAAAAATATCATAGTAGCATATAATCCAAAATCCTAGAATTACAGTAAGTTAGGCTTTACATATAAATTAAGAACACATTATCTTTCAAAACATGCTTAGTGTTCATCACGAATGTGTAATATCAGATTCAAACACAGTGCATGTACCTCATTTTCCTCAATTTGAGCCGTTTAATGGAAATTCGAAGCTTTTAAGACGCTGTTCATTACCTTTCAGATCATCATCATCTTCGTCGTCATCATCCAACACTCTTCTTCTCTTCTTTGATATTTTCTCCTCTAAATGATCCCTGAAATACAAATAATCGAAATCACATTTAATAGAAAAGTCAAGAAAGTCACCTTAGCGTGAACCTTCTTGTGGTCACTTAAAGTAGCACACCGACACCGGCACTAACCTTTGTTCCACAGTATCAGAACGGCCCTCACATGACACAGAGTCTTAAAAAGACAGAAAATTATTTGCCAATTACCAAAAAAGTACTTATACACTTAATACTTGTACAAGCAAAAATCATGAGGCCAAGCACACTAATGCTGTAAAATCGGAATAAAAATAGCATTCCGGTGATGTTCATAAACGTTTATAAAAAACCAAAAAAATAAATAGCAGTGAAAGGTTTATATGGTAGAAACTGAAACCACATTAATGCATTCGGATTGGCATGAATTCAGAAATTGGAAGGAAAAAAAAATCCTTTGACGCGCTGGAGGATTTTAAAGGATTTTCTATTCAGGGTTTCTGCGGGATTTTAAGGCTCAAATTTTAGACTTTTTAAAACCTTTTTAAGACCTCCAAAAATAAACTGAATACCATATAAGCGGGTAAAAAACTACATTTCAGCCTTTACATTTTTTCAAGAAAATAGATAATTATTTTATGGATTAAAAAAAATTTGCATCAATAAATTATTTCAATTAAATAACATTACATTTCTTGATATGTGAAATTAAAACAGCATGTCACCGTTAACTAGTCATTGCAGCTAAACCGAATCGTTTACACGTTGATGCCGTCATTTTGAGACGTGAAACAGTGGTTGCTGTGTTAAGAATGATTTTTGATGGCGAAACTTTTATGCTGATTCTCTGACAGCAGCGGACCGGACTTTGAACTTGTGGCGGTCTTGTTTACTCCATAAAATCACAGCCTTCTGAAGTTTAATCCTCACATTCTGCCATATTGCAATTCCGGTCTTTCAGTCTCCAAATTTAAGACCCCTTGAAACGATAATTAAGACTTTCTTATACAGTTTAAGGCCCTGCAGACACCCTGCTCTTGTGAATGCTCCAACTGTCCTCTATCTGTGTGCTATCTATGGGTTGCCACAGACAAAAAAAAACCACTAACTAACAGATATTTGTATTTTGACTTTGACTGCTTGGCCTCTAATAAAATGAGAAACAAAAATGTTGCATGCTTACCCTTCGATTTGGAAGAGGGACATTTCCTCTGGCGTGACAACAGCAAAGCTCTCAGCGCCTGAGCTCTCGTGTCTTGATTATCATCCTCCATCTCGACAGTCAGACTGCTCTCCTGGTTTCCCTCAGAGTCCCCTTCAGTCTCCTCGACCAGGTCGAGAGATGCTGCTAATGACCTCAGCTGATTCACGCTCAGGCTGGAAGAAATCCTCCAGAAAGACTCCTGATGAATGACACATTGGATGAGATGATAGCATAGTCAACATAATACAATTGAAAGTGTTCTTAAGGCAGCTCACCTAGATGTCATCAGTTAAATGTTCATGATAGTGTCAGTGCTGTGTTTAGGACTGCTCTGAATACCACTTTTTGAGCTTCAAAGCTTCGGTAGCAACCAACACCAAATATTCGGTAACGAAAACAGCATGTGATCAAAGGAGGGGGAGGTAACGAAGCATTCGTGCAATCATATTAGGGATGCCAGGTGTTCAAATATTCTGGTTCAGCCCTAGTTGTATCTCATGGCCACATGAAGCCTAAATAAACATCTGTTGTAGAACACTGTATACAGCAGCAGAAATATACTGAACCGTTCAAGAAGAAATGTTGCTATAAACATGCTATACAGTTATTTTTTTGAGTGATCACAGCAATTACAGGAGTTAAAACAGCATTTCTGCTCATAGAAGTCTAGAAATGAGCAAATTGTGCATTTTAAGCTCTAAAATGACTTTCTGTACCCAAAACTAGAAACAAACTGAAAAGGCTCTTTCTGCTTTGAAACTGCATGAAAAAGCTTTCTCTCACCGAGAAACAACTTTTAAAGCACTTCTAGGCTTGTTTTGAGTTCATTTTCCTAGAAGCACTAAAACAACATTTCTGCTCATAGAAGTAAAGAACTGAGCAAATTGTACATTTTGAGCTTTAAAATGAATTTATATATATATATAAAATCTTTTATAACATTTATGTCGGTTTGTTCGCTTGGCTGTTTCCTTATAAAAGTCCAGAAATCTGTTTTTCATCACACGTCTGTTTAAATGATATGATCATATGATCGTTGCTGATGTGCCACCAGCCAATCACCGCATTGCTGATTGTAAATTTCAAGTATCAATACACCTGCCCTTTCCAGGTTAACGTGATCTTACACAACTTAATCCAGATATTAAGAGTTATTGGGAATAGAAGATCTGGAATATTTCAAATTATCTCCGATAAAATAAGCAACATACAAAGAACGGGCCCCAAGTGTACAGATATTCAAATAAATTTCAATTTCAAAATTTCAAAATTCAAATATTTATTGCAATAGGGAAGTTCCAGAAGCTCAAACCAACCTGTCCATCTGCAGGTGCACGGATACCGACTGTGCGCAGAAGTTTTTGGAAAGTCTTGTTCTCCATAGCATCCTCGTTCTCCTCTGTCAGAGGAACCAGTGCCACAGGATGAGAAACACCTGAAAAAGAAGACAAGGTCATATCTGTAACAACATTTTGAAATACAAACAAAATAGGGTTATTATATTATAATAGGGTGATTTCAGAGAATTCCCATAAAAGCTTCTGAAAACAGACATCTCACTATTCATTACAGCTGTCAAAATGAATCGTTGCATCACGATGCAGATGTGGACGGTTCTGCGATTCTGTGTTGATGATCACTGATAATCACTAATATTTTATGCACTCACCATCCTCCTCACGGTCATCAGCGGTTCTGTTAAGGGAATTCTGTAGCCACAGGACAGGCCCTGACAGACCTTTTGAAGAGCAACATTAAAGAGCAGGAATTATGTGACTAGAAATGATTTCACTCAGAAATATGCCTGATGGTACCTACCTTCTTGCTTTAAAGTCTGGACCATTTTTCTCAGACTATGATTTTTCTCTAAAGCATTGTCTCTACTCGTGCTCTTTTGTCTTCTTTTGGCTGAATCACCAACATGTTCTTCATAGTCATGCTCATCTTCATCCGATTTATCCTCTTCTTCTTCCTCTATGTCCAGTTCCTTGTCCTGTGACTCTTCAGGCAAATCAAAGAACTCCTCCTCTGTCTGACATATATAAACACACACACACACAAATTTAAATATATGTCTTCCGACAGGACAGATGCATTTCTTACATTTGGTGCTTGGTGGTGAAACTTTGGTTCAGTCATTTTTCTTTTAGAATCAATCTAATTATTTCCATTGTCCATACTTCACAACATGTTCATAGCATCAATTCTGTATTTAGAGGGTTAAAATATCCCAGTCATGAAAATATCGCCAGCGTTATGTTGCAGCACAGAACTGATATGTCGATGGACGCACCATTCCAGTACTCCTCCCAGGAGCACTTCGTTTTCTCTTCTTGTGAAGCTCTCTGCGGTCGGACACTAGACCCATGCTGAGGATTTTTTCAACTATTCGTGCCCTTGAACGCTTGGCTGTGATCCGCTTTAGAATATTTCCAAGCACATCTAGTGACAGAAAGCAAAACATAAAATGACTTTGCAGGCATAACAACTTCTTCGGATTATTTGTACTTATGTTGAAGGGACAGTTTCATAAAGTTGGAGAGCAATTACACAGATTTTGTGAATCACAGAATTTCTTTTACAAGACTTTATGAACCTTAACTGTTAAAAACACGCTTTATTTTTGTAAGAGCAATGAAATCAACAACTTGAATATAAAATAACTGACATATAATTAAATATATTTAGTTTGGACTAACCATCAGAGTCTTTAAAATCCTCAAAGAGCATCTGGAGTTCTTGTTCCTGCTCTTCAGTCCAGAGCACAATACGAGTACCTTTCCTGATCAAATGAGGGGGAAGAAAAATAATTTCTTCTAAACCAGAAAGTGATTAGGCCCATGCAATGCAAGAAATGATTTAGTCATACAATTTTGTAGTTGAAATGCCACCTAGCATCTGCAAATGATGAACCTGTTCAAAAGTGTACCAAGTTTATTGAAGTTTATACACTGCACTCAAGATATGGGCCAACTGGTTATTATGACCAAAAAAAAATTTTTTTTTAATAAAATAACACATTATACATGTACGCTAACTTGTTAAAAGCCGCATACAGCCCCACTTATTTGTTTGATATCTCACCACAGAAAATGTGAAAAACTTAAATTTAACCGCTTTTTAAAAACCTAATTCTATCAAGCTTCACTGAAGTAATAGTTCACCCTGATGCTAGTATACACATACATACATACATACATACATACATACATACATGCATACATAAAAATGTGGGCTAGGTGTGTATTACACAATTTGAGTTTATACCATAACCATTAGCCAAGGTAAAGCTGATGTTTGCAGCAAAATTTGACTAGAATAGTATAAATGGTACAATACAGAGAAGAAAAAGAGGTTGAGAGAAACGACACGCAGCAAAATGTCTCTACTTTACTACCAGACTTTACTTTCCAACTACAGGTTTTACAAAAGAAGCATACCTTTCTTTCTTTAAATCCTTCACACTGTCCACCAAACCCATGGACACCATGTGAGACACCACGTCACGTCTAGTGTGGCTGCTGCTTAGCAACGGTAATATTGTCTCAACAACATCTGGCACTTAAGAACAAAAAGATCCAAAACAACAACAAAGATCATTTAGAAGACTGGTCAGTACTCAAAATTCAGTCAGAAGACACTGAGAACGACTGGAACTCCACCTCCAGAGTCCTTGTATTCCTCAAACAGTCGCTGAAGCTGTTCTTCTTCCTCAGGAGTCCACTTTCCTTTTTTGTTGCCTTCCCTAAAAAATACAAACATGTGAATAAACAATATTATTCTAATTTTGAGCATAAAAAAAGTTCATAGTTGAGATCTCAACAACAATCAAGATCAAAAATTACCCGTCTTTGCTATATCCCTCCGTCATTTCTCTTACAGCACCTACGTTCTTCCAGAACAGCAGCTCCACAAACGCTTTGTTGTTTGTGGAAGCAAATACGAAGAACCGGTTCAGAACGTATTTCGAAAATGTAACAAGCTCCTGTAACGACAACAAAAAACAAACGAGTCAATAACTAAATTAATAACTGAATACAAACTTTAACATTTAGATATACAGATGTGTGAGAGAAAAAGCTTTCTTTAAAACGTAAAAACGTAAAAATCCATCACCTTAGCATCTTTGGCGCTACGCTTTACTAGTAGAGCTACAGGCACCACTTGGTTGCAAGCGATGCAGAAAGAACTAGACTGTGATAGGTGCGTTACCTGATAGGCGGTCGCTGCTGGGTCTCCCAAGATCTTATTAAACAGGGAAAAGACGGACAACTGGTAGAGTAATGCCTCCATCTTTAGGTCCACAGCCAGTCTATGCAGCATACGCGTGATGCAGTGATTGGTGTGAACAGAGTTCTGGGAGTACGAGCGCAGCAGGATAATGTACGGACGAACAACATTTGGATTGGCAAACCTGGAAAAAATTTGGAAATAAAATCCAAGTGAACATTAATCAGTACTCATTATTAATTTTTCAACTGCTTTAAATATGACTCCTTTCTTTAAATATGCCTCATTCTTGACTGCATTATTTCCTATGCACTTAAATCTGCGCTTGACTGTAGTCACGTCTGTCTGCTTATTGAGTTTATTTTACCCGCGAGTAGCTATTTTTTTGGAACTGTGTAAACTAGAGCAACTACTCACTGTTGGTCTAAAGCAGGGATGGGCAACTAAAATAAATAATAAATAAATAAAAAAATAATGAACAACAATAATGCTCTTACCTTTACATTGCTCTTTATCTTCACACAGAAAGAGAAGAAGTTATTCGTAAAGTTCTTTGTGTCAATCTACCTGTTCACATTTTAAAAATATGTAGCAAAAATTGCTGATTTTGCTCATTGAAAAAGCAAACTCATTCTCTGCCAGCAAGTTTCACTTTCGGAAATGCAGAAATATAGTGATTTTCTTGGCTACCGCAGTGTACATTGCTGAAGTTTATTGGGTGAGATCACAGACTTTTGAAGTTTAATAGTCATAATTCACACCGTCTTAGAATTGCTATATAGATTATACTCCAGAATGGGAGTGTGCTGCAGAAGAACTGATGACAGTACGGATTGATCTTTATTTTGACATCAGTTGTTTCTGCTTATTACAAGTAAATGATCAGTAATGGTCAACATTGCCGTAATTTTACTTAAATATCCAATTTGAGAAAAACCAAACTTGCTGATAGCCAAAGACTCCACCAAAGCACTTTTGCTGGCATATTTTTAAATTGTTGTAAATAGGAGTGCTGAGTGTTCGGCCATTTTATTTTATTTTTCTTAGAGTCAAGATTTTAGCAGTCACTTTTCAGTCACCTAACTAATCACAGTAAAGGAGGGATCTACTGTCTGTTGGACAACAATGGAGAATATTGCTCATCTGTGAGCATTTATTTCTGTACTAAACCAAACTGCCAGACTACCATTGTTCTGAAGTAAGTTTTGGAGAAACATTTCATTCGAAAAGCATCTGCCATTACTTTAGCGGATATTCTGTACCACAGCGCCTTCAGCTAGCTAAACACGCTTTTTTTTCCTACCTGTGCTTACATACAGCTTGAAAGAGACAGACCAGTTGTGTGATGTTGATAAACAGTCCAGAAAATGTACTACCAACAACTTTAACTCTACAATTAAAATGAACTCCATTTACATCTACTTTAAGTTGAATGATTCCTCACTCACCTCTTAATGAAATCTAAGAAGTTGAACTCCGTCTCAGACACAGCGACAGACTCCAGCTCTTCTTCTTCTTCCAACTCAACTCCATCCTCTTCCTCAAGAGCAGAATCTAACGGCATCGATTCTATACATCAAGACAACAAAGTCAATACATCACACCGCTCCAGTATTGGGTAGAACAGTAAAGTGTAGTATTGCTTGTAATGATATCAAGGGGTATTGTTAGAATACCGACATTCAGGCGTTGCCACCAATAACCAGGATTATCAATATCAAATTTAGTAAAAAATCCTGATACTGGAAAACTGTATATCATTTTAGTCAAAATATCGGTTCTGCACTGCAGCGCTCAACAGTAGGCAATAACTGAAATGTTAGTAGGTGTGTTTATGCCAAAGGAATGAAACTCTTCATTGAGGGTATATATATTTTACTTGTTTTCATATCCCCTGGGAATCAAACCCATGATCTTAGCCCTGCCAGTTTTATGTTCTGGTTTTCGAATTACGACAATGCTATGAGGTTCAACAGCATACACTATTCTACCAAACCTGACAGTACTGCTGTTAAACAACACTAGAAAAGTAAAGCATTGAGTGTTGTTCATGTTGCCAGAAATAAAGTATACTGCGGTGGCCTTCTCTGTAATGGTGCTGCGTAACAAATATAAGATAATATGTAGTATGTGAAGGAATCGGGTACAGTGACGTATGCAATGTGAGCTTACTCGGGAGTTTAGTGAACAGTATCTGCTTCAGAAGTTCTAGTTCCTCCTCAGGTTCGACCTCAACGGATCCAAATGTGTCTCCTTCAGGCCACACTGCCCTGATTCCAAACAACATTTTTGCAAGAGAATAAGTAGCATCTTTTCTTTCTAGAGTTTAAAAAACGTATTTAAAAGCAGGAATCTTTCTCTTAACACATACGATTCAGATTCTCAGAACTCGATTATACAATTAAACATTTTTTTTATTATTAAAAGAGGGCATAACACGCACCGCTCACCCAATCTCACGCTAATCTTTCCCTTACAACCAAAAAACACACTGAGCGAGTCCAGCGCAGCCAAATGAAGCGTCATCACGTGCTTCTGGGAGAAATGCCCGTCTACACAATGCAACAAATGCCTCATTTGATATGGCTTTTATTGTTTTGTGTCATCGCTTTTGGACACAGCAACGAGGGGTGTAACATTTCCAATCACAATGTGCTTTTAAGCAACATAATATTTAAATAGCAGATCTATTCGAAGCGTAATTCAGCCTTACCGCGCAGCACGGAGTAAACTCAAAGCTTCAGGTCCTGCACGAGTCATTATACAGTCTTGAATCCTGACCAGTGCTTCGGTCCTCTGCTCTTCCACTGGAGTCTCAGACGTGGCATCAAAGGGCACAGCACCCTCTGTCAAACTCTCCGATAACTGCAAGCCAAAAAAACATCACGGAAACATTTTACAGTAAGCTTCATTAATTAACATGAACTGTTCACTGTTCGTGTTAGTTAATACATTGGTTTAATGTTACCAAATGAAACCTTACCGTAAAGTGTTGCCAACCTCACACAACTTATTGCGTTCATATACAAGATATATACAAGAACGAATAAAACTGTAAATGCTTATAAAAGAAATATGGAAATACTTTACACTTTAGCCCCCAAAATGCAACGTATTAAAAAGCAATAACATGGATTGCAAAGTATTTAAAAGTATAAATACTTAAAGGGTTAATTCAACAAAAAAAGGACGTTCTGTCCCGTATGTAATTGGAGTTTGTGCACTGGTGCAGAGATGTGAGCAGAAGTAATGATGACCAGAGCACAGTCATGCAGGCTGCACACTCTACAAAGAGGTCCAAAATGAAGCGCAGATTTTCATTTGAAAAGGTGACTTTATTTTTAACAGCCAAGACAACAAGTGCTCGTTTTGTTGGCCCGTCAGTACTTATTTCTACAATGTTGCACTCCTCGTGTCTTTAAAGCATTAAACATTGATGACGAGAGAGATTGGCTTTAGAATCTGATATAACGGACCAAATTCAAGTTCCACATGGAATACCAAGAAAAGCTTTTTATATTAAAGCATAATGAAAGTCAATAAAAACAACACACAAATTCACTGATTTTTTTCCACTTTACTGGCCAAAAAAAACTGGAAATATAGTTCATGTATTAGGGATGACATGTAATAGGGAAAAGGTTAGTGTTCACGATTTAATTCTAAATTAAATTAACAATTGATCAACGAACATTTTTGTGAACACTTTAGAATAGGTAACATTTGTTAACAATTAACTATGACTTTTATTTGCTGCTTATTAAAAACAGGGTAATTGGGGGCCGTTTGTTAGGCAGGTCTGAAAGATTCGAAAGACCTTTTTAAATGTCTTTCACTCTTCTTTCTATGACTCACCTGAAAGCCAGATGTTCTGAGCTCTTCAGACACTATTTGCCATGTCTGCTCCAGGTCTTCAGATGTAGGCTCTGCTGGAAGCGTCTTCTGGCTACGTTTTCTTCGTTTCACTCGTTTTTTCTAAAGATCACAAAAACACATTGCAATCGTTGCAAGTACAATTTCAAATGTCATTAAAACTACCACCAAATAAATAAATGATCCGCTCTGGATAAAGAAAAAAACTCACGAACAACAGTTGTGGATCATTTGTGGACAAATTTTGAAACATCTATTGTTTTTTTAAAATCAATCTTCACATAAACAATAAATTGCACTATATGCATGAACTGCAAACTGAATAAGTTGTCAGCCGTTTAAAAACCAACACATTATCTTGTCAACTTCATTTTTCTTATCGAGATGATGCCAGTGATTGGATGATTATAATGAACTGCTGATAATATCAGGTATAGTATATCATGAAGTATGAAGTTTGTCATTTGTATTCTGGAGTGCACCCCTCCTAAAGTCTTTGAAAATATACATTACTTGCCAATTTTGGTCAAGTTCACAATAAATGGAAACATTTATATATCTATATATATAAATAATGTAACTATAATGTGTATAGTGTGTAAAAATATGTTACTATAATGTAACTCAAGTCTCAGTTCTCACCTGTACTACCAGATTGTTTCGACCCTTGCAGAATCTCTCCAGCATCTTCAGAAACAGATGTGTGGACTCAACCAGATCTCTGAGAAATGAGCGTGGCTGCATTCGCTCATCATATTTACGCAAGAGAGTCAGAAAAATCTCCCTGAACTCCATCATATAAAAAATATTGCCTGCACCAACCAGAAGCAGATGTGACCGATGAGGAACAGAAAGATGGGTATACTAACCTAATGTGAAATTAAACTCTCAGAGCAAAACATTTCAAACAATCTAAACTATTACTTTAAAATAAGAAGTGTATGTATTTTTAAAAAAAAGTGAAGTGGAGAAAAAAAGAAAAGAAAAGACTTACTCTTTATTACATTAGAACTGTGCTGGATGTTTTCATCCTTTGAGCGATCCATTTCATTCACTGTCAGAAGAAGTTCCTGATACGCCTTCAGAGCCAAGTGCATCCTGGAGACAGAAAATAATATTATATTAAGTAGGCTATACTTAACTAAGCTGTATGGTCAGTGATCAAATATGCATATGATGCTTCTTAGACCGTGTCCAAACTACATGCAACAAGATTCCAGTGACAAGCAACGAACCCTTTTCACAAAACTGTGACATATTCACCAGTTATCAGCATCGTAAATCCTCAAAAGTTTCTCATATTTGTATGTTTCTTTAATCTATGTGCATTTATAACACTATGCTTTGTATTATATTACATTTGCATGAAATAAAAAATAAAAAATATTACGCTAATGCAGCGTCTATGGGAAAGACGTAAATTTGAAATCTGACTGCGGTTATCAAACGCGTTTTTTTTTTTTTTTTCAAATATCACAGCCAATCAGACGCATGTGTGGGCGGGCTCTTTCTGGAAACACACTGCTCTCGCAACAACACGTTCATTATCTAATTCATAAATATTAAACCTTTTTAACATTATTAAATGTACAAACTCAATGAGCGATAACATCTCTGTTATGGAGTACACTCATCGGTTTGCAGTGATCTCAAATTTAACTGAAGGGAAACTGTCTTTTGTTGCTTTCAATACGACTGTAAGGTCACGTAATATGATATTTAAACTCATATTGGAGAAGTAAAACTTTGAATAAATAAATAATAATCACCTGAGATTATCTAGTGTCATATAGTTTGTATGATGTTGTTCCAGCTGCAACGTCACAAAAATAGAAACCATTTCTAAATTAGAAATTTCTAAATGGCCGTCACGGCTAGTTAGGACAAAAACTGATATTAACATGGAAAAGATACCATTTATTTATCGAGTATGTTATGGTTCAACAAGATTTTTTTCTTTACATAGAAGTTATGTTAAAAAAGTTATTTTTTACAGCAAGTTTTGATCAAAAATGACTAAGCGGTTTACTATTGTTCACTTCACTTTTTCAACTTACGCAACAACATAGCTCACATTTCAGAAAAAGCAACCAAATTACAAAACCAACCTGCGAGACCAGGATGTGGCATCTTTCCGGTCAGTGAGCATCATCTCGTAGTAGTTGGTGATGTTCTTCTCAATGAAATGAAAGGTGCGGATAGATATGGTCTCAGACACCACATCTGGTCTGAAATTCTGACCGCGGTTAAAAGCCATGAAAAACGTTATAGCCCACAGATAATACGTCTCATCATGCTGCTGCGCCCGTTCACGGATCAACCCCTCCTGCTCAAAAAAAACAAAACACCAAGGTATATGAAGGGGAAAACTCAAGACAGAGACATTTGGGTTTCAGTGATGTCTTACTAACCTTCACAATGTACATGAGTCGATTGTAGCAGTTCTCTAAGAAGTCGACGCAGAACTCGCGCAGGAAGAGACGAACATTCAACGCTGAGCGTCGCTGGCTCTCTGAGTCTTGAGCCATTTGTTTGCGTTTAGGTACACGTCTCAAAACCTTACCCACATCATGAGAATAGTTCTTAAACTGTAGATTTTAGACATAAAAAATGTTAATGAAACGAAGGTGGTAAAATCTTTTTTTCTAAGTTTTCGATTTTAACGTGATGCTTACATTGTGAAGTCCTTGGTGAAAAATCACATCTTTCTCCCCAATGGACTTCAGTCCTTCAATGACATAAGAGCCACGAAAACGAGAGTGCCTGGCAATAAGATAAAAAAAATAAATAAAATAAATTTATGATATATTAAAAGATGTACAACAATTGTTGTTTTCAAAATTGTTTCTTAATGATAATAGTTGCTCAGTGTAGCTTGGTCAGCGCAAAAGAGAATTAACAAATAAATAGAAATGAATTAATCAAAGGTGTTGAGCTACTTTGACAAAGACAGCAAATGAACAAGCTCCAAATGAAAACCCAAGCTAAATTTCAAATAGACTAGATTTTATCTTTTGTAACAAACTGCATATTTCTGTACTGCATGAGTACAAAAAAAAAGACAAAAATGATACTGAATATGCTCTATTCATAAAACATAAGCTAAGGTGCACTGCATGCTTTAGAAACAGCCTTAATTGGCTTGTTTCCAAATCCTTAAACACATTTAAACCTAAAATAATCATTCATAAAATTCTAAAAGGTTCAACAGGATTACAAGGGTGTTTGCGGTGGGCTGTGTTTACATTAATGTCACGTCATAAAAGTATTCATGACCCTTTAAATCATGGGCGCTAATTAAATCAACAAATAAAACCTTAAGTTAAAAAGAAATGGCAACTGATACATAAAATAATCCCATGACATTCTCTCACCTGGCACCTCTCAATAACGTGCGGCTGCGTTTTTCTGCTAGTTCCTTGTGTCTTAGTAACTCCAGCTCCTGCATGTCTTTCTGTTTCTCCTGGGCTGAGCGTATCTGTCCTGCATTCACCAAAAGCTCAGGAGTCTGCCAGAGTTGTCAAAAACAACATACAGCTGATTATCTAAAAGGTTCCATGTTCCCTGAATTTTCATCGTAATTCTCAAAAATATGCTCAATTGCACTTGCAATCATTAACAGTTAACTAAAAAATGCAAATTTAATCACTTTCATAGCAACCCAGACCTTTTTACACACACACACACACACACACCAATTCGAAAAGTGAATGGTTTATAACATTTTCTAATATATATTTAAGCAATCCAGTTAACATTTGAACTGTTTTTCCACTAAAATACTTGGATTTGCAGGATCTTTGTTAAAAATGATTTCTTAAGCTTGTTTACACTTTCTAGCAGCACCTGATCCCAACTGAAGAGCCATTTGAAATACTGTATAAAGAAAAAAAATATATATATATTTTTGTAAGAATCTTGGTTTGTGTTTGCAGAGGAATAGAGGAAAACTGAAATAGGAAAGCTGCATATGATCATTTTAAATGTGAACTTTTCTTTTAAAGAGCAAAGACTCTGTAGATGAAATGTTATTTAAATACGTCACCTGATCTCGAAACATGAGGGAGATGATTTCCAGGATGTGGAAGTTCCACTGCTGTTCACTCTGAGCACACGCCAGGAACTTAAGCAGATCGTCCAGCCCACTCATGTGTATGGCCCACAGCAGTTTATCGTGAATGCTGGCATCGTCATCCACGTTCTGCACATGAAACGTCCCAAAAAATTCAACATTTTCTTCTTCAAACCGCACGAAGCTGCTTTTCTATGGATTTCTTTTAAAACAATGACACTGCTGTTTTAATGAAATTAATTCGACATGACTACGTGAAATAATAATAATGATTATAATAATATAACAACACATTTATATTATTAAAATTATAATACTTAACCAACAAATATGAATATAATTATTTTACCTTTACTAAATGTATTATACTGTAATGTAAATTAAAGTCTATTTTAAATATTTGACGAAAACAGGTTACAGAAACAAACATCTAAATATAGATGACTTGCATGATGTTATAAAGAGATGTTATAAATGAGTTTTAAGTGTTTTGTAGGTCAAAAGTTTGTCTGTTGCTTAAACTATGAACAATGTTTTGTAGAACTGAAACTACAAGTAAACACTTAAAAGCTATAGTTTAAAACTTTTTCGTTAGCCGGTAAGCCTGTTTCCACTTGCGCTTCTATTCGTGCCTATTACGATTTTCTTTTTTCTCAATTGGTTCAACATTGATTTCAGAACTAAAGACATGCATCTAAACTTTAATTGAGGACAATAAGAATGAGAGGACTGTAGATACGACTTTGAATGCGACAGGATTTAGTGAGTCATGTACATTTTTTGTTTCCACCATTAGAGCCCGTCCAGCAGGGCAACTGGGTGACTGAGACGGCATAGTCACGAGTCAAAACACTGCTCTTCTGTTCTGATCAGAATATCAAACAGGTTCTCCCCACTCCCCACAGTAATTTGTGATTCCATTGTAAAAAGAGAGACACTAGCCACCAAACTCCAATGTTTGCCAGATCGGCTGGCAAATTTAAAAGTGCTGGATAATGCTAAACGTAAATTCAATAAGACTGCCATTCACTTTGGTACTAACGATGTTTGACTTCGCCAGTCGGAGATCACAAAAAAAAATTAAAGAGGTGTGTGAACTCGCAAGTACAATGTCAGATACTGTAATATGTTCTGGTCCCCTCCCTGCTTACCGGGGTGATGAGATTCACAGCAGACTGCTGGGTCTCAGTAGCTGCAGTAGTACCCACAGAATAACATAGGTTTCATAGACGACTTGAGTTTTGGGGGGCAAACCTGACCTGTGGTGGTGCCACTTTTCTCTCTTGAAATATGGCACAAAGTCTTAGAGTTTGTACTTGACTAACTGGGGACCAAGAAGACAGGAAGAAGACAGACTTGCTAAACTGACCGTATGCTAGCCGCCTCACAGCACAGCAGTCAGTTAATTCTCAGACAGTGCACTACAGATCCCCTGAAGAAAAATTCCACTCAGGAGAGGCAGAATTGCATAAACTTGTTGAATCATCTAGACCTATAAAAAGAGGTGTTCTGGAAGTAACAGATTTTTTGGCTAGTATTAATTCACCTTCATTAGGACTGGACTACAACATGCCCTAAATATTGCTTGAAAGTGTTTTTATACTTTACTGTTTTTACATTTTATATTAGAGCTTCATTAGTTAACTTTAGTTTCTAATTTGTTTAGCTTTCAAAGACAAATTCTTTTTCAATATTGAATAAAACATTATTTTAACAAAGTTTAACAATTAATTGCACAGCCCTACTAAAAACTCACCTTTTCCTCGTATGGGTCGGCAGGGACATGCAACACATTTCTAACCAGCAGCAAAATTCTCTCAATCAGTAAATTATCCTCCTCAGTTCTTTGCTCCCAGTCCTCAGAAAAAAAAAGGAAAAAAAACCTTGAATTCAAAAATACATCTAATCAATCCATCTCACATACGAACACAGATGTGCTCCTTACCAGTTGCAGAAGGTTATAGAGCGTTTCACTCAGCACAGTAAAAATCTTCTCATCTGCAAATGCCTGAAAAAACAAGATTTTAATCTTTATCAGTATCATTTTATGGGGGGTTGGGGTAATAAAATGGTCACATGCACACAAAATGATTTCAAAATTATTAAAACAGTTGACAGATCTGTATCAATACAGCTATAATTATATTCATATTAATTATTTGAAAGTTGTAGAAAGCAGACGAACATAGACGTAGATTTGACGAATCAGTGGTTTAGCGCTTGAAAGTTAGACTCCTAAAACACCTTGCTCACGTACAAACAAATACACGCAGCACGTTTTCCATTCACGTTCATTATTAAAATTCAAACCATTCTAAAAAGAAAGATTTCTTATGTTGGAACGAAAGACACTAAGTGCTTCTTATTCTTACCCAAAAACACAAAATGGAAGAAAGTTAAAACTGAACAATCTTGTTGTGCATTTCCCTGATCTATTCATTCAGTACAGTAAACATCAAATACTTCAAGATTTTTACTCAAGTAATTCTAAAAGGTGATTTCAACTTCCAAGTCATTTTCTGGTAAGATATCTACGATTTTAATCTCAGACTCAGACTCAAACGCAGTGCATGGAGCACAGTTCATTTTCACTCAAACTTTCAACCATTGCCTCCAAAAACTCCTTTCGGCTGGTGGATCAACATTCGCCACAGGATCGCCATCACCAGCACCATTATTTGTAACTTTAGGTGGTTAGCGAAAGAATCTGTCAGTGTTTTCCTATCATTTTCTCTCTTCCCTAGCCCTTTGCATTTCCCACGGTTTAAATAGGAAAAACATCAAATCTCTTCTGTCATTTTTTGCAACTAAAAGTCTTATTGCCAGACCAGGAGATCAGCTGAATAGATTCAAAAACTCTAACTCTAAGGGAAAAATGAGCCATTTTCAAAAATAGTGTTCTTTTAAGCTATATGGCAATTGTCTTTCCATCCCCAATGTACTTTTTAAAGGACCCACAGAAAAGAACATTGTTGACATTAAGACATTAAGAAATTAACTGTAAAATAAACTGCTTTTTTTTTTTTTTTTTAAAATGTTCAGGTACTGTACAGGTATGAGGTATTTTAGTAAGAAATGTACATATGAAATACATATTTTTAATCACATGAATAATATAGTCTACTGATTCTCATATTAGGCTGCTATACTGCAACTACAAACTGAGATCTGCCAGAAGCTCAGCCACTACAGAAACATCTGAAGGCCAAACACCATCGGAATTCGTAAATGGAAATCTCAAGTGAGCCCGGGCCATCTTCACACCTTACAATAACATGAACAATGCTTCTACATTTATTAATCTTAGTTAAAGCTAAGTCGAGCATTTACTAATGCATTATTAAAAATCGCAAGTGGCGTCTGTTAACATTAGTTAATGCATTGTTAGAAAAGACGACTGTATTTTTATGAGCTAACATTAACAAAGATGAATAAATGCATTGTTCATTGTTTATTTTAGCTAATAAATTAATGTTAACAAATGACACCTTTTTGTAAAGTGTTACCAATCCATTATACCCTTGTGTAACAAGTAGTGCAGATGCATTAAGCATGTTAACCAACTTATTGTCCACATCTAGTGTAAATTTGTCTTTAGTAGCATGGCACCACTTGTAGACACGGTGATAGTGAAACTCGTGTGAACTGGCCTTTATACCTCTTTATAGGCCTGAAGGTATGACGTCACTTGGAGGTAGTGATGTCGGAAGGCCGGATCGTCAGGAACTTTTCCAAAGCAGAGCAGTGCTGGCTGGGTCAGGTTCACCATTATCCTGAGAAATATTTTTTTTAATGATTTGATCATTTTAATAAATTGTCATCTGATACAATTTATACAAAAAAACCCCCAATGCATTCAAACACCTGATACAGGCATCGAAGAGAGGTTTGTCCTGCGTGTGCTGGGTGATGATGGGTAAGAGGTCATTCTGAAGGATCTGCCCAGCTCCCAGCTGCTGCCTGATGTCTCTCGTGTCATCTTCATGTCTCAAGTAACGAATCAGATCCTTCACACTCTCTATAATAAATAAATCGCATGAGTGTCACATGATGCAATTACCATATTTAATATACGCTTAAAGAAATTCCTGAAAAGGTCCAAGCTTTACCAAGGCAGTCTGGTTCTTTGTGGTACACATCTCCTTCCAGGTAACCCAGTGCACTGCATGTTGCCAATAACTCACAGTTCATCATGAACAAGTCCATACAGCAGTCCTATTGGGGGAGAAAAAGTGGTCCAAATCTACAAATAAAAATAATAAAGATTAAACGCTTTGACAGGAAAGATACAGCACAGTAAAATTTGACTCCAAGTAATGCGAATTTGCTTTTTTATCTTCTTAAATCCCACAGGGGGCAACAACACCACAAGGCAGAAAATTTGAAGATTAAATCTACAATTTCCTTTATTATGTGACAAAAAATAAAACGGGTGGTCTATAACTGTAAGGGTTGCTATGCACTAAAAATATATGGTTTGTATAAAACATAGTGATGGTAAGTCCATTTTAATGATTTAAATGCAAAAGCACCCGGATTCAATAATTAAATAAGCATCCTGTGCTTGAAAAAGAAAAATGTTTCTAATAACCATACTAACACTCCACTGGCATATTAAAAGTTATAAGGTCAATACAAAATGTGCGTATATACTTTTTGTAAATAATACAGCTGTCATAAATTTAACATTGCAGTGTTATAAACCCTTAGAAAACAAAATTATAATTATATATATATATATATATATATATATATATATATATATATATATATACATATAAATATATATACATATATATATATATATATATATATATATATATATAATCTAAATATAATCTCATTTTTTTATTTATATATATATATATATATATATATATATATATATATATATATATATATATATATATATAATTCAGAGGAAAACCATTTTACTTGAGATGGAACTGTAAAATCTACTCAAAAACATTTGTACTAAGAATTGTGTTAAATTTTATTTATTTAAGTGGTACTCTGTCTGTGATTCACCCGAAGAGTATTTGAGTCAAGTAACATATAAAGTGCTGAAATCACTACTTATGCAATTGCACACATTCCAGTACGTTGACCCATTTTCAGAGAGAGCTTTTAACACAACGCTAGGGAATGACAATGATCACGACTACATAAATGACAACAAAAACGGCATATGGACATTCAAATCTGTGTAAATATCACGGCAGTAGATGACTAAATGAAATGAAGTGGCATCCAACAACTAATACTACACTTTCACTGTGACGTAACGGTCTTTTTTCCGGGACCACTGTATGGCTTCATCCCATTTAAACATGCATGTTTGCAGCTACTGCCACATAAACCACTTATTAAAATACAAAAACGTGCATTAGAAGCTATATTAGTAAACAAGGTAGTGACATTTATCTCGAAGCATTCAAAATGAGGAAATGACTTCAACTTGTTTATTTTATACAATACATGCGCGACATGCAATATTAATAGGAATAATTGATATAACGAATTACGCTAGCATATTTTATTACTGTACTTTTAAAATACAATATGTCACAGACAATCATACATACCAGACCATATTAGATCTTCCTGCGATAAGCAATCTGTGAAACACTAAAGAGTATTGGTGATATCTCCGCTCGCAGTTAACCGTTTAACAACATTCATATGTTTCAGATTAATCATTTGAAAGCAAGCGAATTCAACCAAAGTTATCTTATGATTCAAGGCGAAAAAACATCTAGCACGCACGGCGCAAGGCGCGCTCCTCAAAACGGAAATGACGCCAGACCTTGACACCCGGCGTACTTAAAGGAGCCTCAGCGCGGTTGTGGCGGCATTATTTCGAAGTCCTATCTAAATGAATGGGGGAATCCTGAATGTTGTTTCTTATGCTCAAATGGCGTTTAATACACGTATTTTTCAAGCTAGATTTCAAGCTGGGTTGTTTCAACGCGCTTATGAGTGCGTTTCCATGGGAACCGGAGCATCTAACGTCCGCGGAAGTGATGCAATCACTTCACCATTTCATTTGAATGGTAGATTATATATAGTTTACACTTTGCAAAAAAACTGCAGTTAGTTTGTAATATTCAACTCTACGCTTACAATTTTAGAAGCTCTTAAAATTGTAAGTGACCAGAAAAAAGGAACAGAAGGCTTCTGATCAATGACAGAAAATAACCTTCCCATTTATATCTGACTCAAAGTTTTGTTTTGTTTATTTTTACCTTTGTAATGATATTTTTTCTTAGCTTTATCAAATGTATGTCATTTAGTGATTTATAAATGAGAAAAGTACTTTAAAATCAACCCTGAATGTCTCCCTTTTAAGTATGAACTGGACCATTTGAGTGCCACCCCAAAAAGCCTGATACAGTTTTCTAATCTCTCTAGAAGTATGTTACGATCCACATTGTCAAACACGGCACTAAGATCTAGTAGTACCAGCACTAATATTTCACCAGAATCAGAATTAAAGTGAATATCATTTATTATCTGTAGTGTGATGAGCTCGGAAGCCAGATTGAAAACTGTCCAGGTATCCATTTGAGTTTAAATAGTTGTAGCTGATCAGAAACTACTCTTTTAATAATCTTTCCTGCAAAACGAAGACTGGTTACTGGTCTGTTGTTGCTCAATATGGTGCTATAAAGACTGCTCTTTTTCAGAAGGGGCTTAACAACTGCAGCTCTCAAAGATTTCAGAAACATCCCAGAAAGTGAAAGTGAAGTGTTCATGACTTCTACACTATAAACTCCAATATTTGACCTTACTTAGATATAGATAGTTAGCTTTAGGTTCATTAAGTTACAGCAACTTTCAAGGCAAATAAAAAAAATGTACTTACTGTTTTGAGTGACAGTTCCTTAAAGGAACACTCCACTTTTTTAGTTGGTATCTGGTGGCTTGCAGCAAGAGAGGGAGAGTTTGGTCCCAGCATACACCAGTTCCTCCATTTTCTGTGAGAAGCTTTGAAGTGGAGATGCTGGAGAGAGGGATAATGTGTCTGATGAGATGAGCTCTGGCTCGGGTGTTTTCTGGTAGCTGTAATATGTTGTCCTGGCTGTTTTTCAGAAAGTCGTCCTTGGGTGCTGAGTCTCGGAGCTGTTGTAGTACGTTATAGTCTGTCTGTGATGAGCTCTCTGGGCAGAGTCAGCGGGGCCAATGTCTTTCAATGGAAATCAGATAAAGCCAGCTTGAAAAGTCACTAAATGTTGCCAGGTTGCACGCTAATTGGGATTTGTCGCTAGTTGCTTTTTTGGAAAAATGCAAAAGTTGCTAAATCTAATGACAAAGTCGATTAGTTAGCAACACTGAGTAGAGCCTGGGGTCCTGAATGTTGTCCTTGTGGGATGTGTTAACCCCAAGATGACTTGGAAGCTGATGTGAAGTCACTCATACTTTGTATGTGTGTGCCATTCACGTTGAGTGGATTGCCATCCAATTTAAACAGTTGTTTATGTCCACAGAAAAGATTAAAGTTGTCGATGAAGTTGACTCCTTTTATCCTGCAGGTGCTTTGTAGCTATGTGGTCAGCCAAAGCAACCGTGAAAACTCCCTTGCTGAGAGTGGTCCACTGATGGATGACTGAACTTCAAGCCTTTGAAATGTTTTCGAAGAGTTCGATGAATACCTTCTTAAGGAGTTCGAACTGCTCATTTTGAACATCATTGTTCCCCACATGAATGGTTTGATTTGCAGTCTTGTGCTTTATTAGAATGTTCTGAAGTTTATACGAGAGATAGCTGCTTGAAGAAAGCAGCATGTAGTTGTTGTCCTGCTTGTAATGTTTCTGATAATAGAGACATCCACTATCAGAGTCCTGGCCTGAATGCCGCCGTCTGCTCGACCTTGAGCACCTGCGACGCTAGCTGCTGGCTGATCCGATCCATTTTCCATCACATTTCTGAATCCACATTCACGAATGCTTCAGATCTGTTCTCAAGATGTATACGGGGTGGTAGAATACTAGCATTCACAAACCTTGACATAGCCATACCTGGGGAGGAGGATGCTACCGTGGAAATTAGAGATACTCGTGACAACATCCGAACAGTATCAAAATCTTTATAATCTTTATATTGTTACCTTTATACCATTACAAGTTGATATCAGTCATATATCAATCATAAGTTGCCAAATCATGTGCCAGACAACTGCACAAAGAAGTCACAGATAAAAGGAGAATTCATGCCAACTAAGGCAGCTTTATTGAGCTTTCTTGTTGGTAAGTTTTTTGGAAAAAAATATTTGACAATCCACAGAATGCAAAATACACACACACCACAATATACTAAACAAGCTAATTGTATATGGGGAGAGAGCAAATAAGTAGCGAGAATGGACTGTTTGCCTTAATAGTGGATGAAAGCAGGGAAAACGTGGAAAAAGGGCAGGTGTCTGTGGCGATACGTTAATTGCACGGTGGCTTTGTAACAGAGGAGTTGATTATATGCTAAATAGCTTTTGAAAACGATCAAACAGGCATTACATAAATAAAAAGACCACACGCATTGTTTGTCTGTCAGAACGACGTAGCAGTAAAATATCAGAAGACGTCCCACAAGCACTGTACAGTAATTGCCATGCACATATTTTGGGGACTGTCAAAAACATACAGCTTTTGGATGAATTCTTTGAGCAGATGCTGTATAGTTTTTCTTATCTTTATCTTTTCAAGCTCAGTTCCCCGTGATCTTGAACACAGCTGGAAATCGAGAAAAAGAGCCGAAACAACTCTTGTTGACGAAGAAAGGGGCAGTCCTTTTGTATTCTAAATAAAGTATTTATTGTACAAAACATGATCAAACAAAAACAAGGACAGAAATAATGATGACGTTTTCTTATTTGCATGAAAACCAAACTACTTCATAATTTCTCTACACAACAAAAAGAGTGGTTGAACATGACTAAAATAAGTAGGTAAATCTTCAAAGCAGAGTCTGTCAACTGTATATAATGCAGAATGTTTTCATTTGGATTTTTTTTTTTTCACATTTACAAATCACAATTCTTTTTTTCCCCACATATTGTATGACAAAAACATTAAGAACATTACATTATACAGAAGTTTCGAATTTTACAACTTAACAGGGTGATGGCTTATGATCTCCATATCATACTTTCCATTCTTTGTATCCTTAAAGGACCTAAATATAGAGACCCTGTGGCATTTTAGAAGACTTGTACATCATTCAAGTAATAATGTTCTAAAAAAAACATTGACAAAACTGAAATGGCAAGAGTAAAAAGTCTGATGCAATTACATGCATTTGTATTTTGACCATAAATATAGAGGATTTTGGCTGTTTTCAGATGTTATAAATTTGTCAATTTTAATTTCATAGCAAGGTTTCAAACTTTTTTTGATGAGGTAGATTTTACTTATATTTAATTTTCAGTACAAATAATTACTTGTGGCCCATATAACCTTGTTTCTGCGGTGTATCTAGTTCAAATGTTCGTTGCTAGTTAATGCTAAACGCTAGCCCTGCGTCTCGTGGTGCATAGCCAGTGTTTATTTCAAGCCAAAACTTGCCTTTCAAATCGGATATCAATGGTAGGCTTTTTAGATTTCGGGTTTTGCGGATTTGATAGTATTGCAAAACAGCAATTTAAAACAGTCAGAGATCAGCTATGATCTATTTTTTAGACGTGATCCGTTTCAGATCGGGCCGACAACTGGTCTCTGCTTCAGCAGAAAGATTTCAAAGACATGAAGACAGATATGGTGGATGGACTATCCCTCGTGTGAACTCCATCGATATTACTAAGTTATTAACATCCATCTACAAAGTTCTTGTGCTTGAAAAGGTCAAATAGAAATGGAAATAAAAATTCCTCTTGCCATTTACTTCCCATAGTGCAAAATTTATTGTTGGTAAGTAGAGTGCCCAAAATAATCTTTTATACCCTTCAGCACCATCACACTGCCATCCTTTTTTGTCTTTTTCTCTCTTGTGATATATACATATATTACTTAGATTTAGTGTAAGAAGGCTCCTCTTTTATCCAACATCATAGTGCTTTTGTTTTCAACAACGGGACATATTTGAAGAATAGAAAAAATATTTCTATTCCACTGTACCACTCCCCCTCTCTATCCTTTGCTTTTTCAGCACTCCCAAAGTTTATTGTACCATTAAAGTTTGGTAAGGGGGCAGGGAATGGTATTTATTTAAAAACAACTAAAGTTACACGAAATGACTTTTCTCTAAATCTCAGACAAGTGTCTTATCTACAAATGATATAGTATAACTGTTGTGATCCACATCTGTTCTTTTTATTCATGTAAATACACGTGCCAACATAGCGCTCTATATGTAATTGTATTCAGTACAACTTCATATATAGTTTTATTTTGGTTTACCTTGACACTGAATTATTGATAACAGATTGTTAAAGCAGAGTTTATGTGAGCAGAGAAGGCATTTATGCAGAAAATAGCATTTATGCAAAATGGAAGTTTTTTTCACACAAATTACTATAAAAGTACTGTTTGCGACACTTTTTCACTTTTTTAAATATATATTTTTTTTATTTAGTTTTCTGTTATGATGATTTCGTCCATCACAGATGTAGAAACAAATGAACAGTACTATGTCATAAATTCCCGTGTCTAAAATAAATGGTTATGATCATTTCCCCCTTAAAAGGGATAGAAATAATAATAAAAACGTCTTCCTTTCTTTCCCTTTGTCATTTTCATGAGTAAAAAAAGGATCAAAGTAGTCATGAAAGGGTGCCTAGACTATTTGGAATGTCACACCATAGTGAAAGCAGCTTTAGAGGAGGGGGTGGGGTGCATTTGTCTCCTGTCATGATTTCTTTCATTCATAATATTAGCATTAAAGTACAATAAAATACATGTATGAAACCTAGAATAAGACTTAGTATGCTGGCTTAAACACTTTGAACTAAGTGTCAAAATCTTTCTCACAACTGAAAGATGCATATATATATATATATATATATATATATATATATATATATATATATATATATATATATATATATATATATATATATATGCAAATAATAATTAAAAAAATATATAATATTATTATATTTTCCTAAATGATAGATCAACACTAACAACTCCACCAATTAATGAGTATTTTGTCTTATGTTCTATTATATCTTGCACTAATTTTTTATATCATCTTTCATTCTGACACTGTCCCCTTACCAGCCATAATTCAACAAGTTTCCAGCATCAAGTATTTTTTTCTATTTTCTCTGAAAGTGTAATACTGCAAAAAGCAACAAGAAAATGAGGATATATTTGATGTCGAGCGAGATTTTGGACCTGAATCTCAGAACTACCCAGCGCAATGCATGAAAAATAAAAAAAAAAGTGTGTTTGTGTGTGTGTGTGTGTGTATATATATATATATATATATATATATATATATACACACACACACACACACACACACACACATACAAAAAGATGGTAGAACTAAAATTCAGATTCAAATAATAAAGTGAGAAATTAGGATTTATTAGGATCCTGGACCTAAGAATGTTCTACTGGAGTTATGAAAGAAACAACAACTGTCTTTTTGTCCTCTGTACATTATGTAGTATTCTTTCCAAGGAATGTAAGGAAAATAAAAGGAAACTGCAGAGACTTGTAGGTGCTAGACTTTACCCCTAACACCCTGCCTCCATCACCTTCAACCAAAACACATAATTCTATGAACAGCCACAACGGTCCACCACCATTCCTGGGATTTTGCCATGGATTATCTGCTGTTTATCATTGAAGTACAGCATGTTTATCGGCGACATCTTCGTGGGCGTGCAGCATGGCCCTGCTGAGCCCCTAGGATTGGCGTGCTGAACCAGATGAGTATGTGGGTACTTCTGCATGAACATGTACTCACACTGGCCCGAACAGTAGTTTGCCTTGTAACGTTTGGGTGCAATGATCCAGTCCCAGCCAAAAGCTTCGAAGTCCACTGTGAGTGGGTAGCGACAACAGCGAGATTCTGTAGAGTGCTCATCACAGTCAAGACCCAGATTTCTCCGCGAGCGCTTGGTTGTTTCAAGAACCTTGACCTCCAGGAACGGCTGCTGGAGATTACGGGAAGAAGAAGACAGAGAGAGATGGGTCAAGCACCTTGTAAAAAATTGCGGTCTCAAATGCTTCTTAAGTGACATGAAGGTGAAAAATCGGACATTTGGTTCAGTACGAGTAGTAGTGCTCTAGCAGGTCTAAGGGTCCTTACCAGTCCTTCCTCTCCAGGTTGCAGAGACGTCACAGCCAGGTCATTGCCACTCTCGTCATAGGCATTTATATCAATGCCCCAGTTTGTGTGTGGCTGCTTGAACCAATTCTGCAACACATGCTTGAAATCAATGCTCTGCCAATGACCAGCTTGCGAACTGAGCTCGATTTTGAGCGACCGGATGCGTATGTGTCGGCTTCCCTGCTCAGTGATAGGTTTAAGGCGAAGGATCTGCAAGTAAACAGTGGATGTTTGCTGTAGTGGCCGCAGATAAACCCACAGCTGGGCTTTCAGGACCTTGGTAAACATCAGTTTTGGACTGAACTTGAAGAAACAACAGCTTGGTTTCCCATCCACCTGCACCAGAGGTTCAGCTAAAGGAAACAAAATAGACTGCTGTTATTCCCTGAAATCGCATTTTAAATGGTCTAATAGTATGACAGTATGATGTAAACAAAGCAATATACATCTAAAATAGAAAAATAGCCGCAAGCAGCGTCAGGAAAACAATGCACATCGGACACATGCATTTAAAGAACATTAAGAAATAATATCACAAATTATGTAGTATAATTAAATGAACTGAAAGACTATTTTAAATATATTTTTATTAAATCTATGAAGATCTCAGAAGGAGGATTAAACAACTCCACAGACAACATCACCAGCTTTACTCATTATTAGGCAGGGTTTACCCAAAAGCAATGATGGGCACAAGTTTTATCCTTACCAACAGAGTTCATTGGAACTTGTGACCATAGTTGGTTAATGATGGTTTTGGGAAACACACGTTTGGCTTCATTTGTCATACAGAAGTTCTTACTCTTACTCTTTGAAGGTTACCAAGTAGCATTTGCTTAAGGTCAGCGATTCTCAATTCCAGACCTCATGCCCAAATGCTTGGCGTATTTTGCATGTCTTTCTTTGTTAATGTACCTGATTCAGATGATCATTAGAAGAGAGTTCCGTGCATGAACTGTTTTCCTTAAAGTTTACTGTGATGTGTGTTACAAGTGACTGAATCTGCTTGGTTTGGAATCTCACTTGATTGTTGACAGCATTTTTTTCCTCTTGCTGCTGCAATTGTATATTTTTGACCATGTGAGCATATTTATTTTGTGAACAAAAAGCTTGTTGTATGGCACACATAGACATGAAGAATCTGCATATGAATATCAACAATAGTGACAATCAAAAAAATGTTCAAATAAACAGAAAATAATAATAAGCAGTCTGGGAATAACCAGCCAAAACCAACTGGCCTTGTTGTCTTTAGGATTTTCTGCCATAACTACTGAGTTTTGCAAGCAGACTTAAAACAGCCGAAAAAATGTTACTTCAAAAAGTAATTTTTCATTGGCTCAAATTATAAAACATAGATCTGAATCGTTACCCTTAATTTTTTTTTTTATCTGGATGAATGAAATCCTTTTTTGCAATGTATTTTTTTTATTTAATGAAAGAAAAAAATGTTCAAAGTAAAGTTTTTTATTTTTTTATTTGGAGGAATTAAAGCATTTTTTTTGTGTATTTTTAATTATTTTTAAGTGTTTTTTTAATTATTATTTTAACATTTATCTGGCTTGGGATGGTTGAGATGATTCCTTTAAGCAATGTACCCAATCACAGACATATCTGTTTAAAAACAACAACAGTTTTTGGTAACCAATTATGAAATCTGTTTGCAGACACACACACTCAAATCTTAAACATGCACACATCGTGGTGCATCACGCACTGCAAGATATTATTAAGATTATCACGCCAGAGTTATCACACAGCAGGTCGTCACTGATATTTCAATGATGTTTCCATTAACTAGCGTGCTAGCAGTTTTCTGTACTCACCCGGTACGTTCAAAACTCACACAACTGAGCCATTACAGCAGCTGTTTTGCGGTTGGCTATAGTGAAAGTACTGATGTAATCATATAGCAGTCATCGTCCCCATTTAGATTCTAAATATCAAACACGTTCGATATGATCGGAGGGACCCCGATTTGTGTGCAAACAGATTGGGGGGTGGAAGATTGATTTGGTGAACGCCTCACGAATCCACACTAAACATTGGGACCGTGTTCAACAACCCATCCAAGATTTTTTTGGAAGAAAAATTCTCAGGAGGGAAAAATCAGGCTAAAAATCCTGTAGTGTGATCCAGAGAAATCAAATATAAGGCTCTATCAGTGTTGCCAACTGGATGACATCATAATGGCAAATTAAGCGGTCTATATAAAGATAAATTTAGACCAGTGAAGAAGATGAGAACTTAGATAATGTTTGTCCAAGAAGTTATATTTGTCCCTAAACTTCTTTAAAAAAAAAACAAACTAATAAATAAACGTTGCAAAAGGGGTGGGGAAGTTGCAAAACCTAGCTGTGCTCGATTATGAAATGCGGTTAAAACAGGCATGGTCGAGCACCAGCAAACAGTTTAATCCAAGGCACAGGCAAAAGAATAATCCACAAAACAGGCAATGGACGGGGCAGACAGCAATCAATCAAAAATAAGGTAACGGACCAAGGACCGAAACACAATGGCGAGGAAACTTGGAAGAGACAGAGGTTTAACCTGCTAATAACATCATTAAAAAACTCATTATTTCATTGTGCTATTATGTTGGTTTTAGACAGCAAACGTGCTAGTATTTTGACAAACTATGAAATATTGTGTTGGATTTTCATTGTGGAGAATATATTTTAAAAAGACTTCAAGTAAATACAGATGAATACGCCTAGTAATAAATCTGTTCTTTATCATACCTTAAATGACAACCGATGAAACATAGCATGATTCATATATTACCTGTAGAAGTAACCTAAACAAACAACATCTACACATTATTGCTCCAAGCAGGGAATGTTTAAGAGCCCACGATTTAATTCACGATTGTCTATCACAGATTGGAATGTACCTCCCCCACTTTGCATAAAGAACATGGAACTGTCACTCATAGGTAAACTGAAGGTTACTTGGGAAACCTCAATAGACTCAGAAGGTCAGAGGGTTGTATTTAGAGATGAGGGTCCAGTTAAAAAACGGGGCCAGGGGTCAACACTGGCAGCCTTTTACATTCCTGGTTGTGCAAGGGGGGTTACTATTTAAAGGTCAAGGTTTCTTCCAGAACTGTCTTGAACCATACTGCTGACTAAACAATTAAAAATTAAATGGTTATATTAATTCCTAAGTTTCTTTGGCAGGACTTTTACTTGACCCCTGAGACCTCATTTGTAAAATGTGCGTATGCTTATATTTGATCTTAGAGTGTACGTACACTTAAATCCACAACAGCACTCACATTTGACATGGAAAAATGCTTTGCATCATGGGCACTCCCTCAGAAAAATATCTAGAACCACCTTCAATTTTTCGCAAAAAGTCACCAAATATGAAAAGAAAGTAAATACAAGTAAATGTGGGAAATGAAAGTTACATATTTTATTTTTGATACATAGTATATCAGTATAAAAAATATAACAAAAAATTTTGAAGTAAAATTAGGAAATGCTTGTGATCTGCAAGCACATCAAACATGCTCACACTGCATTGGATAGGCTTATGAAGCTGTCCCGTGACGAACGAACGACTCCAACCGAAGACTCGAGACTTCCAGTTTAGACTGCATTAGTAAATTCATGGGGCTAAATGACTAAATGACTTGAAAAAACATTAATACATTTTGTTGAATGAGACTCAAAGGACCGAGTCGGTAACTTGCTATAAGGCAACGTCCACGCATTCGTTCATTTATTTTAATACTACTCTTGTGAAAATTAATAATGGTAGCACACGTATGTCTGCAAGATGTCTGTTAAAGATGATCTGGAAAGCAACTGCTGTCTAAAAACGTCTGGCAGACATCTTACAGATCTTATAGACATTCTATATCATAAACATCTTAAAGACATCTAATAGACGTCTATTTGACATCTAAAAGGAGACTTGCAGATGTAATTGCAGACATCAAATAAACAGGTATGAAATATGATCAGTAAGAGAAAAACTTTAATGAAAATGAACTTGACTGCAGCAGGATAATTGGTAGGTACATTTATTTACTCAGATTGCACATTATATAAATATGAAATATGTTAATAAGAACAATTCAACTGGTGATATATGAGATGTCTGCCTAAACATTCTTAGTTTTGAAATGCACACGCCACGAGAAAGTGCTCCTGCATAATATTTTAGATTCATCCTAATCATCTCATCTGTGTTGTGTCAGGAAATGTTGAAAACCGAGGCAGTGTTTCGTTGTTTAGAATAAAATCACCCAGCTACACTTCAGTAACACCAGCAAAAGAAAGAACTGAGATCATTCTCCTACTGTTTTTTCTGCGACAGAAAGTGGCGATACACTGTTTCATGTACCGGGAGTGAGATAAAGTGTGATGATGGTGCGTGTCACGGAAGGGGTGGTGTGATTAATTAAGACCAAACGTGAAAGGTCATGGGCAGGAAAAAAAGAAATCGCAGCAACAATGAAAAAGTAGCTACATTTGGTGACAAAATCCCCAAACTGGCAACACTGATCATGAACAGAAGCATGCACTTTTTATTGTTGGAGTGCTGCAGGTTTTGTAAAATGTAAGCTGTTCTTGCAGCTTGCTGTTCTAAATTATGATGATTGGTGATATTTTATATGTTAACGACATTAATAAGAGAGCTGAAGAGCCGTGATTAGATTCCATAATATCTGAATAAGAACGAATACAACAACAGTCTAGCATACTTAGACTGACATTTCGGTAGCCTATTTAGAAGGTCCCTATGGTTTAGGACTGAAGCAGTTTCAAGTTGGTTTCATTACACAGTTGAAGGCACAGTATGTTAATTCTCACCGCTAGAGGTCACATTTTCAAAACGGTAACAATAGCTCGATAACACAGTGATGGAGCGTGGAAACTTAGGAGATGTCGTATTCACAAATCATGCTCACGAAAGCAAAAGCTCATTCACATCTATTTAGTCACCGAATAACCTGTACATGACTATTACTTGCACAATAAATAATATATTTGCTCACCTGCCTATCAAAACACATGTGAGAGTGCCGTCTCTGTCTAGTCCGAGGTTTTCGGAAAGTTCTCTCCATTTCAGAAGGCTTTTTTTGGTTAAAATAATCCAATATCAGTACTTGAGATGTACATTTACAGCCTGTGGATTCAAAACAGATTAATCTGCGCTGGTCCTGTCTTCATTTGCCTCCATAGAAATTAACTCTGCTCCAATTGCTTCCAAACGTTTCAGCTTAAAATACTAGTATTCATATGGTATTAGTAATGCGAAAATATCGTTCGAGTACACTGAGGAGAAATATTTACCAGTAAAAAAATGTGAATCTGCTAGTTTACAGAAACACTCATTAGTGTTCACTCTGTTAGAATATGGCTGTTTTTTAACAGTGTTTTTTTACAGTTCAGTGTAAATCTAATAGATGACTTTCTTGTCACTCCTCCACATAAAACATCTGACATAGTTTGATATGAAAAAATAAGCACTAAACAACTAACATATGATATAACAGCTCAATTTGTTGACCTACAACATAAAATGAATATGAAATTACTATTTTAAAACAAAAACAAAATGCAGAAAAAAGTCAATAAGCAATAAGGAAGTAACCCAAACCAAGACCAGAATTCCTCTAGCACCATTACACTTCATGCAACTCTTCATAGACCACACAACTACTGAACTCCCACCATCCTAAATATTATCGTTTAAATACCATTGCTGTATGTAAATATCAAATGTAATTAGACACAGATGAAAAAAGTTGTCAAATTGTACAAGTCAAAGTATTCCCTAGCCGTAGCTGTAGTAATTCTCATTCATAAAAAGATTTTTTGGGGGTAAAATCTGCATCTCTTCTTGCCTGGCCCAGCACAGAGTTTGGTCCTTCTTCTTGAAGCAAACATGGCCTTGTAAACAGACCATTTCTGGGTATAAAAACTTGTTAACAGCGCGCTTTTCCCAGTTCTGGTGGTTTCTCAAAAACCTGTTCTCTCATTAAATCTTTCAGAAAATCTTTCAGCAACTTAATGATGTCCATTCCATTTTGGCCATCATCTACGACGTCTACTGTATGAGCCCTGCCCTGCTCTAAACCCAACTACACTGTATTGCCAAAAGTATTGGGTCAGATTTACAGGTTTAACTACTTTAGTAATATCCATGAGCACAAACCATGAGCACATTGTCATGTTAGAATAAAAAAAGTTCCTGTCCGAACTGTTGCTATAAAATTAGAAGCACATATATGCCTCTGTGTATAAGGCAAGGTTAAAAAAGAAATGATTGACTGAGTCCGTGTGGAAGAGCTTGACTGGTCTGCATAAAGCCAAGTCCTATTTCCAGCTGAACACCTCTGCTGTGACTTTAAACGCAGTCCTTGAGCCAAAACCTCATCACAAAGCACCAATGGATGCAACAAAGCTGGAAACATAATTCGTGTATTTAAAAAATGACTTCTATCTCTGTTGCAACAGTTTTGGAAGTGTCTAAAATGACTGCACCGATATGTACAAGTCATTGGTTTCTCCACCTGTACCTACCATCTCCAGCTGTGGTTAACCACAGTCCCATAAGATTTTGAAAACATTTCTGTAGTAAGTTGGATTGCCCTGTCGCCCTCCACCGGTCTGCATATTTTGTTTATCACTCTTTCACTCTTACACGTGGAAGCATCTGTTTTTTTAGATTTCTTCTTCAGTTGTGTTTTATTTTTGTGCAGAAGATGTGTACTAGCGCCCCCTACCGAATAACAATGAAAACACAGATTCTAGGAACACAAGAATAGCTCAAATATTTTTTATAGGTATAAAGTTACTTTTCTGAAAAGCACATAAAGCCTGTTTCTGAGAAGTACATTAAAAGTGTTATTTTCTATTTTAAGTTTAAAAGAAGTTTACTTATAGCATACTTGAATAAACTTCTTTTTCGTAAGGGGAGTTATGCTTGGAGACCATCTAGATAAATCTCAGGCTTCAGACTTCCTCTGCTTGTCGTTTTTTTTTTTTATCTCAAGTTAGTGTTAATTTTGACTATACTCACAAATCAGGCAGCAACCTGGACCTTATTTACACACAACACTGGTCTGCTACTCCACTGCTCACTTTGGATCACTTCCTACTCACTTTGAACCTCAATGTGGTCCCTAACACAATACATACCCCTCCACATGTCATCTTTCGATGTAACCTACACTCACTCTCACCTTCCCTGATATCTGCTATAGTTTCATCCTCACTTCCTCTTCCTAAACAGCTATCACCCCTTGATGCTAACAGCGCTACTGATACTTTCTGCTCTACTTTTACATGTTCCAGGTCAGGTCAACATTTGCCCCTTGGCTTTCGGATATACATTGTTTTAAACTCAGGGCTACAAAGATGGTATGGCACAAATCAAAACACCCTCTTCCTTCTCCACTAATGTCTACAGTGCAAAAAGGAAATACGATCACAACACCAATAACAATTCATTTAACTCTCACATGCTCTTTATGACATTTTCATCTGTCCTCCTCCTCCCCCTCCTTCATCAACTCTATCTGCTGATGACTTTGCCATCTTCTTCAATAATAAAATCACAACCATATGTGCATAATACTCCACACCTCAAACTGTCAAGTTCAGCAAATGTGCTCTCGTTCATATCCTTTTCTCCACTCTCTAAAGCAGAAGAACTCATCCTTTCCAATCACCGTACTACTTGTCCACTTGATTCTATTCCATGTCATCTCCTTCGAACCATTTCTCCTGCAGTTGTTCCTGTACTTACTCTTCAACATATCCCTTCGCCCTGGTGACCTACTGGAAAAGAGCATGTCAGGAACCACACTCCAGTAGTTTGAGTCTTACCTCTCACATAGTTTCTTAAAGGTATCTTGGAAGGGTGATGTGTCCAAGTTGCAACATCCAGCTACTGGGGTGTCTCAGGGCTCAATTCTTGGACCACTTCTCTCCTCTGTCTGCATGGCATCACTAGGCTCTGTCATTCAGAAACATGGCTTTTCATATCACTGCTATGCTGATGACACTTAACTCTACCTCTCATTCCATCCTGTTGATCCGATGGCAGCTGCTCGCATCTTAGCGGGTCTAAAAGTCATTTATCACATTTAACTCAACCTTGCCACGACTGCTTGTGGTTTTAACAAACCCATCACTTCATCACTATTTCATCATCTAGTTAGGCACATCAACCATAACACCATCGAAAACAGCCAGAGATTGGAGTTGTGATTGGCGATTAGCTGAATTTTTCCGACCACATTGCTAAAACTGCCTAGTCCTGCAGATTTGCTTTATAAAAACCTAAGAAGATCCGGCCCTTTGTTTTAGAACATACTACACAACTCTGTTTCAAGCTACTGGGCAATAGCAATGCTCTCATGGACGAGTCTTCCAGGAAGTTCTATCAAACCTCTATAATTAATTGAGATTGCAGCTGCGAGATTTGTCTTTAACCAGCTGAAAAGAACACACATCTCTGTTTATTAATTTGCACTGGCTGCCATTTGCTTCTCACATAAATTTCAAGGCATCTGCCTTGTGTTCTTGCATTCTGCAAATGAACAGTACATTACTGTGCTATCCGAAAGTGGCACAAAATCACTTCCACAGATTTTTACATTAACTGTTTATCTCCTTGTGGAGTAACCTGGCCAACTCAATCCAAGCACCTGCGTCCTTAGCCGTCCGCAAGACATGGGTAGACTGTAAAATCAAATTAGTTGGCCTTACTTAAAAAAACCATGCAAACTCATTGCCTTACAACAAGCAAAGTAAACAGTATATTGTACTGGCAAATGCTTAGTTAGTACAGTTTGCTTCCACAAGAGCTCTAGCAATTAAAAAAGAACTGTATCCGTTTCTTAAGGTTTTACCATCACTTAGTACAGCTACGGCTAAATAAACTGCAAATGCTTTATTTCATTTGCTGCCTTTTTTCAGTAGTAGCACAACAAAAAGAGCTAATTAAATGGTTAGTGTTACTATTAATTGCTATCATTGTGATTCGCATGCTGAACGTTGAAGCTGAATATTGAGGTTAAATATTAATAAATGCACAAAAAACACACAAACAATTAAAATACAAAATAGGTCAGCTTCTAAAAAGCAACCCGTTTATTACTTTGCTTCTTTTGAAATCAAATAACTCTAATTTCTTGTTGCATTGCTGTATTAATAGAAAGAAAATTTCAACCACACAAACAAAGGGAACACTAATCAGTATAATGGTGAGTAAAAAAAAAAATAAATCCAATGTGGCTTATACAATGTTTTTCAGTTGTATTGAAAATTCAATTTTGCATTTTTCACGCAGAAGAGGTTGAATGAAATATTCAGAATATCAGAATAATCTGACTTGTGATGCATCCTGGAATAATCACACCATCTTCATTCATTTGGCCAGAGGAAAACAGAGGCCAGAGTCTGGTTTCTTGTCACTGTTGCCTTTTGTCCTGCTTAGTTGAATACTCCTTATATTCAGCAATATTATTGACTTGACTGCACTGTCACCATTTGATAAGAACTGAACTGAATTTTGAAACATAATGTCTTTTTTGATATAAATATAATTCATTATTTGTGCTTTCAAAAGTATTGTGTTTCACTGTTAAATAACATTTAGCAGTTTCTGGGCCACATTTGGCCCATGGACCAAACCGAGCCTCAGCCAGATCTGTCTTAAAAGTGTCTAGACCAGACCTGGGCCACATAAAATAATATAAGTCTCTCTAAAGCAGGGGTGCCCAGTCCTGCTCCTTCGCTCTCCTGCAAAGTTCAGCTCCAACTCTAAACACACACCTGCCTTTAATTTTCAAGCGATCCAGAGGACCTTAATTAGTTTCTTCAGGTGTGTTTAATTAGAGTTGGAGCTGAACTTTGCAGGACGGTCGATCACCAGGAGCAGGACTGGGCACCCCTGCTCTACAGTACGGGGGCCACATCTGGACCACGTCAATAAATAAATCATTTTACAGGAGTGGACGACATCTGGGACGGAGGAAATTGTCTGTTTTCAGTGTGTGGTCCAGTTTTGGGACAGGGACCCAGAGGTGGGACAAATACATTTTTCAGCCAAATTGGCCCTATATAGGTGGGAAAGAAAAAAAATATGTATTTTTATGTTATAATAATATTATGTTTTTTTTTAGCAAATGTTATAAATCCATAATAAAATAAAAAGTTTTCACACAATTACACTTTTATGATTCACACTTTTTAACATGGTGCGATTTGGTTTAACCACGTAAAAGATGAAACCATTCAGTCAATTCAATTTAATATGAAAAATGTGTTAGCAGAAATATTTATAACATTTTTTACATAGTTGAGGGACCCATATACTTCTGATACTGTCTTTTAAAATCATTTTTGAAAGTTTTGAGTTGCCAATAAGACTCAGGAGATGATATGTTTTTAAATTTTGGCAAATGTTATATGAATTATAGATGATTTATTACAGGTGATTATTAAAGAGATGTAATTGGTTGAACAGTGGGAGAAAAACAGAGATATTTTTTTGAAGGAGTTCACATTTTAAAATCATCCTTGAAAGTTTTAGATTGCCAATAAGACTGTGATAAATGATAAAAGGCAATTGTCCTTATTACAGGTATTATTACAGTGTTTGAACAGTACTTTCTTCAATAAATATCTTCTATATTACCTTCAAGATGCTTTCCAGACAGCTCTAGTACATATTTAGGATGTGTTCTCATTGCATTTACACAGTTTTGACCAGCAGGTGTCATCAATGTACAGTGTTTAACTGTGAATCATTTTAAGCAATTGTTCAGTTAATTTAGATGCATGCATCTAAGCATACGTATCAAAACTAATCACTAATTGATGAAATGACAACAGTAACTGTATTTCCAAACCTGGCTCCATAGCTACATGTGCATGCACAAGTTGAATCATTTTTATGATTAAAAATAGTACATTAACTTTAAGCGTTCAGTAGGAAAACAGAAGTCAGAACGCTCACAATGTGCAAACCATTGGCAAAAACACAAATACAAAGTTATAAATGTTAAAGTTATATTTCAAACTATCTGGGCACACGTTTTTACTAACCAGCTATTTAAAAAGTCCATGTGTAACAAGGACATTCATTCAAGGCGAACTGAATCACCATGCTGCAAAATACAAACAATTTAGGAGGTGGTTTTTAGCAGATGCAATTTAACCAAATGTGAATGAGCATGAAACTGTGGGTTAAAAAAAAGCACACAAATCCTGGTTACTGAAAAAAAGTTTGCATTTTGAGCCATGCCTCGATCCTAAAAGCCTTAACATTCATTTAGACAAATCGCCAAAATTTGAAAAATACAAAAGACTCGTGGGTTTTAAAATCGATGTGAACCACGGCTTCAGAGGGATTTTTGCTTTGATAAAACTATGGGGGTGAACCAATCCTGCTCCTGCAGGGCCAGTGTCCTGCACAGTTTAGCTCCAAGCAGACACAAAACATTAGCGTGACAGTCAATCTGAAAGACTCGGTTAGCTCGTTCAGGTGTGTTTAATTAGGGTTGCAGCTGCATTTTGTAAGACAGTATCCCTCCAGGAACAGGATTGGACATCCCCAAGCCTGAAAATCAACATTAGCAACAAACAGATGACAAATAACGATCCTTCTACCAAGCAATGTCTCTAGTAATGTTTAGCAGAATGGTTGCCAAGCAACACATAGACACACGGATGCAGTAACAAGGTCAAGGGTGTGTGATTATAGAGTATTTAATCACGGCTTCAAATGCAGCTCAGCAAATCTTAATCAAGGAGCAGAACTAGCCATTTTATATCACCCTGTCTACAAATGTGAAAATATTGTTTTCTGACCAGTGCTACTCTCCCTATCCTACGGATATCACTCTAAGGAACAATCTTGAAAGAGCTGTGAAAGTTATTGTATCTAATCTAATACAGTGTTGTCTATAAAAGGACAACCTGTTGGGGAAAAAAGGTGTTTCATGCTCAAATCATCTAAATGTTCAACAAAGCTCCTGGAGAAATTAACAGTTGAATAAGTGTATTTGACTAAAACTTAAAATAAAATATTACAGTTAAACTTATAAATCATACCAGGTCCCACCTTTTATTAGGTGGCCTTACTATGTATTTATATTTACAGTAATCATTTGTTAAAATGCACTTATTGTGTACATATTTTTACATTGCACTTATATTTTTTGGAATACCTATATGCAATTATATCTGTAATTATTACTGTAGTTACATTCATAATTACACTATCCCTTACACCTCGATCCACCAAACACCAAACCTGTCACCAAACCCAACCAAGTCTTTTGCAATACAATATGAAAACAGTAATTACATTCTACTTATTTCTGATGAAGTACATAGTAGTTGAAATAAAAATGATATTATACATAATACATTTTGTCACCTTTAAAATGATTAGATTAGGATGATTGACATATTTCATAATTCTAATATGACCATTTGGTGTGAGCTTGACATAGTGCGGAAAGGTTATATATTTATGCATTTGTTTATTTATTTATTTTTTGGATAAAATCTGGATAAAGAAAAAGTTATCGGTCCAGATGCACAACAACATCTGTAGATCCTCTAAATAGAGGATCCCTCTCAACGGTTCTCAGATGGCAGCTTCAGTAACACTTTTAATTAGAAAACACTTTTACTGTCAACCCTCAGTTAAAAGTGAATATCATGTGTTTACTAATCTAAAGTGTCACCACCAACTTTATCTAACAGACTACAAGACTACAAGATATCATAAGGTCAAAGTTGTCATTGTTGTAAAAAAAACATTTTATACCTTTGACCATTGCTACGTTGTAAAATGTTTTGTACTAAAGCATGAAAAAAACCATTGGGTTTGCAGATATTCAGAAAGCATGTTAAGTTCAAATTTTCCCATAGACAGTTCAATGCCAGAGTGTCTGTTTTGGACTTACTTACTCATTTACTCAACTTCCCAAGTTGCCAAATGTTGGAAAAAACACTATGGAAATCCAGCAAAATAGGTTAGAGATCACAAATTATACCTAAAAAGACATCCATCTAAAAAGCCATTCTCTAAAGAGAAACAGCGCTCTCCGATGTTTTACATTTGAACTAGTATGCTCGTTTCAAAGGCGGCAGAACGTGTAGGGCAAGCATGATAAATCATATGCGCTCTGCATTTAACTGTGCACACACACACACACACACACACAGCAGAGTAAAGAACCCGCACTTCGAGCAGTAAGCGACGATTTTGCTGCGGCACCTGGAGAGTGATTTGTGTGTTCAGTGCCTTTCTCAAGAGCACCTCAGTAACAAAAGTGGAACAGAGCACTGCTACTTCACTCCATCCTGTACTAAGAATCAAACCCGTGACCTTCAGGATCACGAGTTCAACTTTCTAAACATTAGGCCGAAACTGCCCCCTGCAAATATCATGCACCGCAAAAATCTATTTAGCAAATGTTTCTGTTCATTTCCCTTGATAACACTGACATCACAATGCACATGCCGTTTTTGTATTCTTCCGATGAAGTGCTCGAAGACACAGAAAACGAGCGCTTCTAATTTTTTTAAAAATTAGCCCGTTTAACGTTCCAGCGTTATACATTGCAAAATAATATTGGCACAAAAAAAATTTTTTTTGACGATGATGATGATGATGATGATGATGATGATGATGATCTGTCAGCTTTTTGCAAAACCTTACTTTGCACGGGCCTTGCTATAAGCTCTTGGCAACAAGTTCAAAAACTGACAACAGAGTGACAGAGACCATAGCAAACACACCCTGCTGCCTGTCTCTTTAGATTATTCACACACACTCCAGTGGTCAGGGGTTAGAGTTAAGCCCTAAAGATCACTTTCCCATTAAAGATATCTACATTGCCTTCCAATCTACTAAACCTTTAATCATATTTCATAAACTGTATGCTGATATGTGTCTGTTTAAGACGGTTTGATGATAAAGACTGGTGGTCGGGGTTGGAAATTAATATTGAAAACCAGAACACATTACAGATAATGACATTTAGCTCTCTAGGGACTAATACTGAATGATGGATGGGGGAAGGGATAAAAACAATTCAGAGATTTTGGACTTTTATTTACACGTAATATCAAGGTTTTCTTCTGCAGGCAATGCCTGGGATGTTTTTGTTCGGTTTCTATTCCAACTAAACAGATTATGACCGAATTATTATAAATTAGTACGGAAATTGTACGGAAAACGACATACTTCGTGACCGAATGTCAAAATGTACGTTCTATTTTAGCAACGCATCACCTGTCGTTGTTTTGATGAACAAACTGCCCGTGGCAATGCCTGGATCGAGCAACGTTTTATCATTTATTTATTTATTTTTGCACGCATTATATTCCTGTTTTCTTTTCTTAATTTTCCTAATAGCAAATGTCAAACCCGCATCAAGGGATGTGTGTGCTAGAGAGCTCAGACTTTGGATAAATGTGGCTCAAGGGTATCCCTGTGCACCTCTGCAAATTAATCATTCTGACACGTTCACGACCCTTCTAATAAGACAGGGGCCACAGAGCACCCCCCCACCATCCCAGCCTATGCTGCCTCGCTCCTTCTTTGTTTGGCCCCCTATCCCAGGAGATCGGAGAGCTGAAGTGGGGGAGGACATGGGACAGAGGACTGGTGTGTGTTGAGAAAATGGGGGGTACAGATCGCAAGTGACACCCTCATTCAGAATACTCCTGGGGGACAGGGCCAGGCACAAGACTCCTATCGCAGTTTAGGCAGCGCAGCCCCCCATGCTCAACAAAAGCATGTCCTGCATGCTCCCCATAATAATGGGGGTATTTAGCTAGTGTACTAAAAGTGCTCTAAAAATCTCCGTTGTACACATTAACCAAGCGCAATATATACACAAAAGCGTAGATAAGAGATTGCTTATGATCATAGTCATTCATGCATTAAGGGATGAATTAGAGCCACCAGAATTAAGAAACGGTGACTACAGCGCAATCTTACTGTTGCGCAGAACTAGAAACTATATTATATTATTATTATTATTATTATTATTATAAACCTTGGGAAAACCGGCTTATACCAGAGAAGTATAAACAGTTTCTTGACAGATGGCTGATCCATTGGCTGAGAAATCTATGCAAATCGGTCACAATAAAGAACACTGATAGTTTCCATAAACCTACTTAAATGTTATTTTAATGATTTACAACAAGTATGTCTTTTAACTTTTGGCTGAGGCAAAACCAAGTGTAGTACATTTTTATTCTGTACAGTGCTTTTCACCACGACCATTATTATGTTGCCAATACGTCACCATACAAAAATGGTGAAATATTTAAAACATGAATTAAACTTGCCATAAAACCCCACTTTTATATAACCTCGTCTATTAAATCTTGACCGTTATGTTGACTCACATATAACATTCAAATATGTGGAAACTACTAATTAATTGATAAGTCAAAATCAGTATGTGCGCCTCCATTTTAGTTTCTATTAAAAAAAAAAAAAAAAACATCTGAGCCATTTTTTTTTCAGTTCCCCCTTGGCTCACAGATCATTGTTGTGGCCTAATTTTAAATGGCAATCTGTCCAAATAAATAATTCATGAAATGAATTAATTTATATTCATGTTTGCTGACATTATTTTTCTTTTTGGCACTGAAAATGAGATGACTGACAATGAAAAAGGGGGCATCTTCTGACCTCTGTGCTCCTCATTTTCTCTCTGTATATCCCATATGTGATGGTGCATATTTTGTTGATATTACTCAACAGATATGTTCAGCATTGTTGAATTATCCCCCCACCCCCTTAGTAATAATGGCTTTTTTCATGTGGTATGTGATTCTATACTTAATATAGCTGTTAATCACGTGATTCTTCTTAAACAGGACATATTAAATTGAATAATATGTCTTAAGCATGGCTTCCAAATGAATCTAGGTTATTCATGTTTTGAGTATGTATGTATGTGAATCTGTTTATATCGTTCTTATATCACTGATCATGTATTTCCATCACATGGTGACATTTTGAAACTTAATAATGCTTTCAATTTATTATTCAACCTGCCATTACATTCTAACGCCGTATTATTAAAACTGTACAATTCTACCATTGAGTGCAACAGAGGCCATCCTCTTTTTCAGTGGCCTTAGCTCTTCAATTGACTTTTATCATAAGGTTTTTAAATAGGTCTTACAAGCCACGAATCAAATCAACCAGAGATGATTAACAACATAACAAACTTTGAATGAGGACAAAAAACCTTTAAATGAGGAAATAACTACAATGCAATAAAACATTCATGAATACATACTGTACATCGACAACAAGAAAAAATTAAACTATTGATTTAAAGATCGACCAATATATTTTAAGTTTACTCCAAAATGTACATATTACGCATAGAAATATCTAAGAGCCTGTGGAATGTTTAATAATCTATATTATGTGCTATCTATTAATAATGTACTGAATAATCCGGGTTCAGGATGGCAGATAAGGACAAGGCAGCTGGGTTTCTGCACTTAAATACATTATTAGTTTGTATAAACTCGTCTTAATGACATAACGGCATATTTGCAGTTTCACTCCATTCAGTGTTTTCAGTGGTTTCTTTCATTTGTCAATCACTGGTCTACCTGCAGTAATCACTTACTCTATCAAAAAGAGGTTTTGATTTATAAACTATAGTCTTGATCCAAGATCTTGGTTTCTTTTTTTAAAAAAACAGACACAGTAATGGAAATATTTGCTAATACAGATACATTTAGGCATATCTAGGCACATTAGGCCCATTCCTGCAAAGTTCTAGGTACTCTTTTTTGTGAACTATGATTGCTTTCTAAACCCCCAGACAATAGCTAAAATGTCCTTCTCATTATGCTTCGGTTTCATCTGACAATGTTCATGTGCAACATGTTCTGTGTGGAACCTTTATATATTGCCTTTGATTGTAATTTAACAAAGAGAAAGGGATACATACAGTATGAGATTGAATACAAATATATAATATATTTACACGTTTGAGATCCGTTTTATTTGTCACATGTGATGACTTCAGTACCTGCTTATCTGGGTCTGGAATTGCTCCAGAAGGGGAGGAGAAGCATTGAACCGTGGGAAGAGGAAAGAGAACGAGAGAAAGAAAGAGAGGCATTCTTGAGAGAGCAGTGAAATTGTACCCAGGGTATAATGGACTTCAGTTCCATTGAAAGTTTATTAGCCAAAAAATGGACTACATGAAGTGTTATTTCTACAACGCTTCTGTTCTTTAATTACCTCACTTATTATTTTGTGTTTACAAAACAGGAAAGAAAAACGAGTTTGCTTTCCTGTTTTTAGTTTTATTCCTCTTTCACTCTCTGGGATGAAGGGGAATGGCCGAGGGTAGTCCAAGACACAGGTGTTCACATGGTGAATTAATACTAAAAAAACTTCCCACGCACACTTCCCATTGATCAGAGGATGGTTGGACAACCGTCTTGTCTTTTTAGCATTCTCTCTTCTAATGTTTATGGTTCCTGCACCTTCAGGAAATTACCCTTTTATAGGGTCAACACAATAAAAGACCTTTGGTTTTTTCCTAGTTGGGAGTGGTTAGTGGGTTGGTGTTTGTGAATGTGTGTATATGTGTGTATGTGACTTTGTGTGTGTGAGAGAAAGACATTTTAGGTGGGGGAGGCAGTGCTTGTAGTGTTGTTTAATCTCCTACCCGTCCTTTTTGACATTTTAGGTGGGGGTAGTAGTGTTTAATCTACTAGTTCTCTTTTGCGGCCAAAGAAAAAGACCTGAAGAGGTTAATTGGCTCCTCATCCAATATATCACATTGCTGTGAACTCTCTGACCCTTCTTGTCAATAGGAGGCCTTTTCCTCTCTGACTTGATGAATGTGTGTTTCTATGGGAGTGTACTGCAGAGTAAAATTTTTGGAGAACAAAAAGAGAAGTTATGACAAATTATACATTTCAGAAAATCTCATAACAATGAGAGCGTTACATGTCATTTCTACTGTCGTCTCCTATTTGGCACAGTTTGCTGGTCTTTAGATGATAGTTCGTGGCTGTCTTAACAGACAAAATGCAATGAATTAAAAAATTTGGTTGCCCACCGAAACGTGAGCAGAGCATAACGGCCACTGTTTGGAAATGTATTCTCATTGCAATAAGTTAAACTAAACAGACAAATCAAGTCCGGGAGCTGGGTGATTGCGTCGGAGGGAGGTGAGGGTACAAGCAGACAAATTACTGACAAAAACCAAAAACCGCAGGCTGTTATGAAAGCACACTGGAAACGGAGGACGGTCTGGCAACAACTGAGTTCTAATGGTCAATTTTCTGCCCTGGCCTGTATGCATTCACAGCCAAAATAATAACCAGAGGCAGAACAAAACATACCAATGCAACATATAATCTATAATATCATATAATACATAATATCCTTTGTATCCAACACCCAAAATACAAGCTTGTAATAGTGAAAATCTATGAAGACACTTTACTTTGTATGTACTAGAGCGGCATTGCATTATGTATTATGTATATTTTATCTATATATGAGCTACATTATATATATATCACCTACTAATAATGTGCATGCTGTAGCTTACATAAAGGGGTTTAAGGAGAGAAATAGCTTTTTTTGTGCGGGGAAGAGATTTAATGCTTTTCACAAGCGTTTTCTTTCGTTAGCCAGCGGAGTGCAGATAAAAAATAAATACATAAAGTTGATCGTGGATGCAGTAATGGGAGAGGGAAGCTAAAGAAGCAAGAGTCACTGAAAATGATAACAATAATAATAAAGGAAAAGATAAAGATAAACTAAAAAAAGAAATCTTTTGAAAAATACAGTAATGAAATTCAATTTAAACTTTAAAATGGATATTATATATAACACAAGACAACAATAGTAAGGAAGTAGAATACAATAAGAGTGCACTGAATAAACTCAAATTAGTATTTGAAAAGGGACGCAACACAAAAAGAATGTAAATGCGACCGGCTGCATGAAACGATTGAAATATCTTGAAATATTTAGAAAATTACATTTTCAAACAAGCTAACAAACAAACAAACCGATGTTTAATACACGAGTAAATGCACTCCCTTAACCACGTGATGGACAAAATGACTTGTAAGTCATTTTTCATGCTGTTCTCATACCGCGCAGCTACAACAACAGTC
>NC_056709.1:1850915-1858415 GCF_018831695.1 Puntigrus tetrazona
CAAGTTCGCCGAAGGCTTTAAGACCAAGCAGAATCCACTCCCCACTGGCCACTTGCGTTTGCTTTGCAGTTAGCATGGTTTAAGCCAGCGGACACCCCTTTTCACCACCCGCGCTTTGACAACAAATAACTTTGGGCAAACGCAGACAACGTGATTTTTATCCAAGAGCCCAAAGCCAGCCATGCATTGAGCGCCACTATCCGCTTGTTAGGACTGACGTCACGCGTTCTGGCCCCAAAAGCTCTGTCACACACCATAAGCGAACAACAGTGCTAACACTTTATTAAAATAGTTTTTCTTGTTTTACATGAATGCAGTCTCTAAAATAGCTCTTTTTCTGAGCTAGGGGTTTATTCTTAAACGTTTAATAAATTACTATCTAATAATCCTGTTTTTCTTTAGTTGCATTACAAATTTGTAATAGTTGAACCTGAGTTATTAGGGCTACTAAATTATTTATTTCATGGTTTATCTTTGTGCGCCCCCTAGTGGAAAAAACTAAATTGGAACCTTACTTTTCTTTCTATGCAAAATACACTTTGTTTAGACTGTTTATAAAGACCGAAGATTTCATACATGTTTCTGTCATTCTTCCCACAGCTCACTGATTTTTATTAAATCTTTACTGGAGGTTGATTTTTTTTTAATACTGCCAAGGGCTTATACAGAGGAGATAATTTAATAGGGCTACACTCACTGATTAACTAAGCATCCCTCCTACTAATTATTTTAATTTATAGACTTACAAATGTATAGACATACATATATTACACTGCCATTGTATAAGTAAGTTCAGTATGAGTAAATTAAAACCTTGTCAAACACCTGTGGATTGAATTGCGCTCTGTGTTATTTGTAAAATAATATGATAAGACCTTCATCTTCAGAGCACAAATTAAGATATTCTTAATAAAATCTGAGAGCATTCAACCTGCCGGCAATACAACTGTGTATAGAAAAATAGAAAACTTTGTATAATGACAAGATTACACACTTAATTTTTATTAAATGCAGAGACGGTCTGTGCAATCAAATCGATGATAATCTCTAGAAATTAAATGTCCCCAACTAAGCAAGCCAGAGGAGACCAGTTCTCCATATTAACCAGCACTTATTTTTAAATGTTAAATGTAGCTTTGTCAGATTGTGTCAAGGTGTCTGGTTCCTGTGATCTTTCCACAGTGCTCATCTAGGCTTTCTGGTCTCTGATGAAGGTGTTGGTGCTGGTCCACCAGAATATGAAAGAAACAGACTAATATTAGTGTAGATGTCATTCTTTTTAGAATGTAATGAGTACATTGTGTGTTATGAGGAGTGTTCCCAGTTCTGGTTGATCTAATTAATGCTGCCTAACAATCCTTTAATAGATACCCCCAGCTCCAACACCTGAAGACCTCAGACAGTTGTTATCCTCAACTGCATAACACTTTTATTGGAAAATAAAATTTGATGACATAGAGGTGACTCAATCCAAACAAGATCTGGAGGTGTTAAATCTACTTGAAACCAACCATGCTGCATGCCGTTTAAGAGTTGTTGAGAGATGTTTGTTGAAGGATCCAGTGAAAGCAGTGTGAAATCAAGTGTTTAACCACTAGAGCTGTACACTTAGACCTCCTCAGTAGCATGAATTCTGATTCCTTCCTGATGGCCCTTTGGCAATTTATGGCACAAAGGGGAACACCAGCAGAACAGTGGTCCGACTAAGGAACAGACTTCAAGGTGGTGAAAGAGAACTGAGAGAACCCTTTGCTGAAATGACTCTTGAGTTACAGAAACACCTCGCTCATCAAAAGATCCAGTTTCACTTTAATCCTCCAGCAGCCACCACACTTTGGAGGAGTGTGGGAAAGAGAAGTACACTCTGTAAAGGCAGCACTTTATACCACTGTAGGAGCTCAATCAGTTCCAGAAGGAGTCCTTCTAGAGGTGGAAGCAATTCTGAACTCCAAGCCTCTAGGTTACGTGTCATCTGATGTTGCAGACATTGACCCAGTGACACCAAACAGCCTGCTCATGGAGTGGCCAGATGGCTGATAACTATAGCTGATAACTTCTGGTCCAGGTTCATCCGAAACTCCCTTCCAGGCCTTCAGACAAGGCAAAAGTGGCCTTGTCACCCAGATTTGACAGAAAAAATGGTTGTCATGATTATAGATCCCCAGATGCACAGGGTCTTCTGGCCTGTTGGATATGTCATCAAGACGCACCACAGTTGGACATGTCAGGTCTGCTGATGTGAATATAAATGGGCAAGTTTACACTCAACCAGTAACACGTTTAGTGATCCTCACAGCTGTGGCAGATAATGGGACCTGCAAAACTGTTCATATAATTACAAGAGGCAGCTTTTTTTTAATTATTTTTTTTCCCCAACTATATCACACATGTACATACAATGTAATTTTTCTTTCTTTTTTGTGGTTTATGTTTATATATCAACACTAAAATTAAAAAAATCCTTGTATGTGTACTCTTTGTGAGTAAATTTAATTTCATAAAACACTGAGATTAATAAAAGACACTTTCTTAAAAAAAAATACTTTTTTTCATACAGTCTGTCAAAAGATTGTATGTAAAAATTGTCTAAAGACTATATATCAATATCTTAATAATACCTTTTCATCTAGCCTAAATATAATAGAGTAATAGAGTTTCAATCACATTTCGGAATAGTGTTTCAAAACATCTACGCTTCAGGATCTTGACACCGTTTCACAAGTTCTCCCTTACATATAATCTGATTAAACAAATACTAAGCATATTTTTTGCACGCTGTCACAGGAGAGAGCTCCACTCCCAGAATGTAGCCCAAACCCATAGAATCCCCCTCATCCCAAGCACATGATGAAAGATGAGTGAGGAGCTGGCGTGGAAGAGGGACCAAAGAAAACTGCTGTAGTACAGAAGTAAGTCAGCTGTGACTATTTATACACACGTAATGAGCTAGTTAGGATGATTACCTAAATGAGCTACACCTGCGCCTAACTGACACATTACCTGATTGTGCACAATGAGTGTTGTGGGGAAAAATGAGTGCCGATGAATTGCCGATTGCAAAGGATGCTACTGATGTTTCTGAAAGTATGTCTGTGGTTGATATTGCTGTTGAAAGAAATTATTCTGTTGAAATGGAGAAAAGATCAAAGAAAATTACTAAAAAGAATGTCTCATTGAGTATTGAAAGCTTGCAGTGGCAAAGCAAAGTTCACACAAGCAAATAATGATAAACAAAAAATGTATCTGCCTTCTGGCAAGCTGACTAAAGGAATGGTTTCTGATGTGAAGTATTTTAAGAGTATTGAAAGCTTGTGTAAAGATGCCATTTCAACTCATAAGTCATTGCTGGAAATGTCTAAATCTGAGAATGAAAAGGAGCAAAGGTGGTTAGTAAGTACAATGAAAGAAAATAATGAGTTTATCACAGACGTTAAACAGTGGTTATATGATGCTAGGCTGTCTTATACTAATATAGATCATGATGGAATGTCTATAACAGATACAAATATAAATACTAACAAAAGTGTATCAAATGCCACAAAGAAGGGATCTCGACGCAAACCCATTATTCTCCTAGTTCTTCAAGGGTTTAGAGTACTGCAACATCTGCTCGTCTTTAAAGCTATGGCTGAAAGGTTTAAATGAACTTCATGGCCTTGAAGCCAAGAGATCGAATGAGAAACTGTGGAGAGAAAAGAAGTTAGTAGCTGCTACTTTAAAATTATCTGTGCTGGAATTAAGCAAGGGAAGTGTTGAAGGAATGAGTGATGAAGGAATGAGTGATGAAGACGATCCTATGAATGCATATGAAAAGAAACGTGCAAGATCATGTACATCAAATAAATTCTCAAATTCAAAGATGGCTTCGCAATAACAAAGTGCAAATTCTCAACATGACCATTTAAGCATACATCCAAAAGAGACATGCACACCCAGGCAAAGGCCTTAAGGCACTGTAAACCTTCCTCAAGGTGGCAAATTTCAAGCTCTGATGAAAGTGTCTACATGCAAGTGTTACCTCCCCCAGCTTCCATGCATATTCATACTCAAAATTCTACCTTGTAAGCTCTTGGATTTGGATGGTCTGAAAGATACGGATGCATTAGAGTCTTTTTCTATCTTTTTGAGAAGTTGTTGTAATGTATTGGAAGAGTTGCAGCATATAGAAGAGATGAATGTCCCATCTAATCTTTGACTTGACAATGACTTTCTCACGAATCTGCTGTAAAGGTTTTGAGAAAAAATGGAGGGCTGCTGCCTGTGAGGTACAGGAGATTTGTCATTTATTTATAAATGAGCCTGAGTACTTTCTGTACATTTATTATTGTTGTGCATATTCATGTGCAAATAAAAAGGAACATAATTGTTATGTACATTGTTAATTTTTTTAAGCGTCTCTATAATTTTTTTTCGTCTTGTAAATTAATTTCTTACATTTACATTTACATTTAGTCATTTATTAGACGCCTTTATCCAAATGCGTTAAGGTCAGAAAATGAGGTAGGCATATAGAAGCAAATTAATATCAGCAAAATATAGTAGTGCATAAGTGCTCTTGAGTGGGGTCTTCTGTCTTACTTTTGAAAGAAATGGCTTTTTTTTTTTTTTTTTTTTTTTTTTTTTTTTTTTTGCAAGAAAAGGATGGAAGGAGCAGGAGAAGAAGAAGAAGAAGAGAGTTTGCTATCAATGTTGGGTCAAGTGCAAACATCAGATGAGTTTTGAGTTGGTTTTATGGACTGCTAGTGACTCTGCTGCCCTAGTGGCAATGGGCAGATCGTTCCTGCGAGGAACAGACCAGGTGAAGGTGAGCAAGATTGATTTTGCACCTTTTGACTCGTGTTTGCAAGGCGCCTTTCGTTTGCAGAACGTAGGCACCTGGAGGGAACATATGATTCAATTAGTGAGTGTAGCAGTTCGAGGAGCTCGGAGCCTGTGATTGTCCTGTAGGCCAGCATCAGGGATTTGAATTTGATGCGGGCATCTATAGGAAGCCAGTGTAAACTAATGAAGAGGGGTGTGACGTGGGCCCTCCTTGGTTCGTTGAAGACCACCCTAGCCGCTGCATTCTGGACCATCTGAAGAGGTCTGGTTGTAGAGGCTGGGAGGCCAGCAAGGAGGCGTTGCAGTAATCCAGTCTGCTCCAGGACTAGTGCCTGGACGAGGATCTGTGTAGCGTGTTCTGATAAGTATGGTCTGATTTTCCTGATGTTGTACAGCACAAACCTACAAGATCGAGCAGTTTTTGAAATGTGCTCAGTGAAAGTTAGCTGGTCGTCAATGGTCACTCCAAGGTTCCTAGCTGACCTAGACGAGGATACAGTAGCCGAGCCTAGCTGAAAAGATAGTTTGTGCTGTATGTTGGGATTGGCGGAAAAAACGAGGAGCTCTGTTTTTGTGAGGTTTAACTGCAGGTGATGATCCTTCATCCAGACTGAGATGTCGTTTAGGCACGCAGAAATACGTGCAGAAACAGTGGGATCGTCTGGTTGAAAGGAGAGATGGAGTTGAGTGTCGTCAGCATAGCAGTGATATGAGAAGCCATGCTTCAGAATGACAGAACCCAGTGATGTCATGTAGATGGAAAAAAGCAGTGGCCCAAGTACTGAGCCCTGAGGCACTCCAGTATTGAGGTGATGAGACTCTGAGACATCACCCCTCCATGATACCCTGAAAGACCTACCAGAGAGGTAGGACTCAAACCACTGAAGGGCTGTTCCAGAGACACCCATCTGTCTGAGGGTTGATAGGAGAATGTTATGGTTTACAGTGTCAAAAGCAGCAGACAGGTCCAACAGGATAAGCACTGAAGATTTTGGTTGTGCTCTTGACCGTCTCAGTGCCTCAATGACCGATAGAAGTGCAGTTTCTGTGGAGTGGCCGCTTTTGAAACCTGATTGGTTGCTGTCCAGGAGATTGTTTTGTGAGAGATGGGAGGAGATTTGGTTAAAGACAACACGCTCTAGTGTCTTAGCCATGAATGGGAGGAGAGATCTTACATGTTAAAAACATTGTTCTATACATTACTTCAAATGTTGATGATGTTAAGGTCAGAAAAACAAGGGTCAAGTGCCCAACTTAATCTTAAAAATATAAGTTTAAAAGTAAACTTATGTACTTTAAAAGTGGGTCAATTCTGTCCACTTTTGAAAGAAATGGCTTTGAGTTGTCAGTTGTTGCAGGGTCCTTACCTTGCAAACTCTCTGCTAGGAGTTACAACCAGAACGTGTTGCTTTGATAACTGGTTTACACACTATGTTTCATCAGGTGAAGATTTTTCAGGAACATGATATGGAATATAGGATGAAGGTATCTGTTTGAGCAGTGTCCTCATCTAGCTGTGACAATTATGCATTAAAGAGGATTGAGCAAGATTGTAAAGAACAGTTTGACTCGTGTTTTGAATACCATTCTTCAGAACTTCTATATGGATGACTGCTTAACGTCTTTGCCTACAGAAGATGAAGCACTTCATATGGCTCAGAATCTCATTGCTGCTTGTGCCAAAGGAGGATTTCAGTTCTCAAAATTAATGAGCAACAGCCGCTTTGTCCCATATTTCAGAGGAATATAGATCCAAATCAATTCTTCTTCTTCTTTTTCTTCCGCTTATCCGGGGCCGGGTCGCGGGGGCAACAGTCTAAGCAGGGACGCCCAGACTTCCCTCTCCCCAGACACTTCCTCCAGCTCTTCCGGGGGGACACCGAGGCGCTCCCAGGCCAGCTGAGAGACATAGTCCCTCCAGCGTGTCCTAGGTCTTCCCCGGGGCCTCTTCCCGGTGGGACATGCCCGGAACACCTCCCTTGGGAGGCGTCCGGGAGGCATCCGGAACAGATGCCCGAGCCACCTCAGCTGGCCTCTCTCGATGTGGAGGAGCAGCGGGTCTACTCCGAGCTCCTCCTGAGTGACTGAACTCCTCACCCTATCTCTAAGGGAGCGCCCAGCCACCCTACGAAGGAAACTCATTTCGACCGCTTGTATCCGGGATCTCATTCTTTCGGTCATGACCCAAAGCTCATGACCATAGGTGAGAGTAGGAACGAAGATCGACCGGTAAATCTTTCTTCACCATGACAGACCAGTACAGCGACTGCATTACTGCAGAAGCTGCACCGATCCACCTGTCAATCTCTCGTTCCATCCTTCCCTCACTCGTGAACGAGACCCCAAGATACTTAAACTCCTCCACCTGGGGCAGGATCTCCCCACCAACCTGAAGGGGGCAAGCCACCCTTGTCCGACTGAGGACCCCTCCGAGGATCGCCACCTTAACGTGGTGGAGGGGTTTGAGTGCCTGAATGACCCTAGGAGCTAGGTTGTCCGGGGCTATATGCCCCTGGTAGGGTCTCCCATGGCAAACAGGTCCTAGGTGACAAGCCAGACAAAGAGCGGTCCATGATACCCTTATGGAAAAGACCTGGAATGGAGTCGCGACGTCGCCCGCTATGGTGCAGCCGGGGCCCCGCCATGGAGCCAGGCCTGGGGCCGGGGCCGGCATGCGAG
>NC_056709.1:1863415-1943415 GCF_018831695.1 Puntigrus tetrazona
TGGGTTCGAATCCCATCCTCGTCGCTTGATGTCTTTCCAGGTAGCCAACCCAGAGCTCTGCAGCTCTGTTTTCCGCCCACCTCTTGTTCTGAGAAAGGCAGAGGCCACGCCCCCTTTTGCAATAGTGCTCCGGTGCCATGGACAGGTGTGTCCAGCCCCTTACCTCAGCGGACGCTGCCGTTGTACTGTACTGCACCCCAGGTGTATCGTTTGGGCACAATTCTGAAGCTTGCAGGTTTCGACCTTTTCTACCTTGCCAAAAAAAGTGCAGACACCCTACTGATGCTACCAATTTGACTGTGGCACTTTCCATCCCGTCACTCTCTCTCTCCGCAAACTCCCCTGGGTTCCATGGTGTAACGGTCAGCATTCTGGACTTTGAATCCAGCGATCCGAGTTCAAATCTCGGTGGAACCTCAGTGTCTTCTTGCCAGAGAAGAAAGGTCAACCGAATCCCTTGAGAGATACTTGCTTTTGAGGCCTTCTGAGCACACGCACCTGCAGCTGGGGTTCCATGGTGTAATGGTTAGCACTCTGGACTCTGAATCCAGCGATCCGAGTTCAAATCTCGGTGGGACCTGTTTTAGATGAAGAACCGACCGAGAGCTCAAACTCTGAGGGCCATCTGACCATTTAAGCAGCATCCTCCCTAAAATCCATCTACATGTTAGGCCCAGCCCCAGTTTTAAATCCATTCAGAGGCCGCCTGTCATTTGTTTGCCTTTGACACTGTGTTTCGAGGGGTTCAGTTATTTCCATGTTAGTTCGAGTTCCTTATTTGTCTTTAATTGCTTGTGTTTAACTACTTTCATGACAAAAATTCCCTTATTTTGTAGTTGCTCTAGATGTTCTTTTCCTTTCTCTCTGCTCGGGAGGTGCCAAAGGGGGTTCCTGCAGAAGACCCCCTGCTCAGGGCAGCCCAGCGTCCTGTAGGCTCGTTGGTCTAGGGGTATGATTCTCGCTTAGGGTGCGAGAGGTCCCGGGTTCAAATCCCGGACGAGCCCGCCAGCAGCTTCTTCAGAAGCAGCCGTCTGTTCTGTTCTCTTTGACACTGCTAGGCACTTGGTTTCTGTCAATGTCTGCTCTTTCTATTTTGACTCCTCCTTTCAGATCTTCTTCCAAAGAGTCGCTGCGCACTGGCCATCGACGAGGTGGCCGAGTGGTTAAGGCGATGGACTGCTAATCCATTGTGCTCTGCACGCGTGGGTTCGAATCCCATCCTCGTCGCTTGGTGTCTTTCCAGGTGGCCAACCCAGAGCTCTGCAGCTTTGTTTTCTGGCACAGGCCATTCACTTCTTTGCGTGCCCTACTAACGAGCTGATGATAAGGGGCGTGTCCGGATTGGACTGCTTAGCCGTTTTGCTCTACACGCCTGGGTTTGGAAGACCATCCTCACCGGTCAATTCTTGTCCAATTCTTTTTAGAATCCAATCTGGCAAACAACATCGCTTTACACCTTTCGTTCATCTTCCTTGTCCGACACGCTCAATGCAGTTCCTCGGCTGCACAAAGGTCAAAAACCTGCACGTGATTGAAAAAAAGAGAAAAAAAAGAAAGAAGAAGAGCTTATCCTTTTCCACCAAACGCAAAGCCTCCGGAGAGGCTGGCAAAAATTGCCAAGGCTGACTGTATTTCAAGTCATCCCGGCGAGGTATTGGGTAAAGTTTTCAACCAGCAATGATCGCGCCTCGGATGAGCCTCATAGGCTACAATATTGCCTCTGCGAAAGAATGCCCACGAGGTGCGCGACCTCTCCAGCCCACCTATGTGGACGTGGACCGACAGGGTGGTAACAAGCTTCAAACTGCCGCGCAGTCAGCCTTCTGGCCTGGGTGGCTGCACGGAGTGTCTGCTAACCCAGAGGACCCAGTATTCATCGCAGCTCAGTCGCAGGGTTACCTCCCGCATCCACCTTACCATTTACAAGACGTTCCCCATCTCCTTTGCCCTAGAGATATTTCACCACAACCCAGCTGCAGTTCTTACATGTATTTAACTGCCCGCAGCTGTCACCCGGTCTGACTGGTTTTGTTGTTCTCTCCTTTCCTGCCACCCCTTGTTTTGAGAAAGGCAGAGGCCACGCCCCCTTTTGCAATAGGTCTCCGGTGCCATGGACAGGTGTGTCCAGCCCCTTGCCTCAGCGGACGCTGCCTGCAGTACTGTACTGCACCCCAGTACAGCACGGTATCGCGCCAGGTGTCGAGATTTCGATGGGCCCTACCACCTTGGCGAGGTCGCGAGGGGTTAAGGAGGGTACATACCTGGAGCCAACACGCAGATTTGTGCATCGCCACGGCAGCACATATACTAAAATTGATCGATACAGAGAAGATTAGCATGCCCCTGCGAAAGGATGACACGCAAACTGCAGAAGCGCCCATCTTTTGCAATATGATGCTCGTGCTCCTCCACTCTTTCTCTTCAGCGTGAAACTACGCTGAATGTGCAGTCGGGCCGTACTGCACCCCAGATCTGGCAAAAACAGCCTGAAGTCCAGATTTTTCTACCAGACCAAAAAAGTGCCACCGACGAGGTGGCCGAGTGGTTAAGGCGATGGACTCTCTAATCCATTGTGCTCTGCACGCATGGGTTCCATGGTGTATCCTCGTCAGCATTCTGTCTTTCCAGGTAGCCAACCCAGAGCTCTGCAGCTCTGTTTTCCGCCCACCTCTTGTTCTGAGAAAGGCAGAGGCCACGCCCCCCTTGCAATAGTGCTCAGGTGCCATGGTGTCCTTCCCTTACCTCAGCGGACCTGCTGCTGGGGTTTACTGGTGCACCCCAGGTGTAGCACTCTGGATTCTGAAGCTTGCAGGTTTCGACCTTTTCTACCTTGCCAAAAAAAGGTGCAGACCTGTTTTAGATGAAGAACCGACCGAGAGCTCAAACTCTGAGGGCCATCTGACCATTTAAGCAGCATCCTCCCTAAAATCCATCTACATGTTAGGCCCAGCCCCAGTTTTAAATCCATTCAGAGGCCGCCTGTCATTTGTTTGCCTTTGACACTGTGTTTCGAGGGGTTCAGTTATTTCCATGTTAGTTCGAGTTCCTTATTTGTCTTTAATTGCTTGTGTTTAACTACTTTCATGACAAAAATTCCCTTATTTTGTAGTTGCTCTAGATGTTCTTTTCCTTTCTCTCTGCTCGGGAGGTGCCAAAGGGGGTTCATGCAGAAGACCCCCTGCTCAGGGCAGCCCAGCGTCCTGTAGGCTCGTTGGTCTAGGGGTGTGATTCTCGCTTAGGGTGCGAGAGGTCCCGGGTTCAAATCCCGGACGAGCCCGCCAGCAGCTTCTTCAGAAGCAGCCGTCTGTTCTGTTCTCTTTGACACTGCTAGGCACTTGGTTTCTGTCAATGTCTGCTCTTTCTATTTTGACTCCTCCTTTCAGATCTTCTTCCAAAGAGTCGCTGCGCACTGGCCATCGACGAGGTGGCCGAGTGGTTAAGGCGATGGACTGCTAATCCATTGTGCTCTGCACGCGTGGGTTCGAATCCCATCCTCGTCGCTTGGTGTCTTTCCAGGTGGCCAACCCAGAGCTCTGCAGCTTTGTTTTCTGGCACAGGCCATTCACAGGCCATTCACTAACGAGCTGATGATAAGGGGCGTGTCCGGATTGGACTGCTTAGCCGTTTTGCTCTACACGCCTGGGTTTGGAAGACCATCCTCACCGGTCAATTCTTGTCCAATTCTTTTTAGAATCCAATCTGGCAAACAACATCGCTTTACACCTTTCGTTCATCTTCCTTGTCCGACACGCTCAATGCAGTTCCTCGGCTGCACAAAGGTCAAAAACCTGCACGTGATTGAAAAAGAGAAAAAAGAAAGAAGAAGAGCTTATCCTTTTCCACCAAACGCAAAGCCTCCGGAGAGGCTGGCAAAATTGCCAAGGCTGACTGTATTTCAAGTCATCCCGGCGAGGTATTGGGTAAGTTTTCAACCAGCAATGATCGCGCCTCGGATGAGCCTCATAGGCTACAATATTGCCTCTGCGAGAAAGAATGCCCACGAGGTGCGCGACTCTCCAGCCCACCTATGTGGACGTGGACCGACAGGGTGGTAACAAGCTTCAAACTGCCAGAGGCAGTCAGCCTTCTCTTACGCCTGGGTGGCAATAGGTCTCTGCTGCCCCAGAGGACAGGTGTGTCCAGCCCAGCCTCAGGGGACCACTGCCCAGCTGCACTGTACTGCACCCCAGCTACAGCACGGTACTGCGAGGTGTCGCCAGACGGCTCGGGGGCCTACCACCTTGGCGAGCTCGCACACCCGGCTGCAGGGTACACACATACCTGAGCCGACTGACTGGTTTTGTGCTCGCCACGGCAGCACATATACTAAAATTGGATCGACGCAGAGAAGATTAGCATGGCCCCTGCGAAAGGATGACACGCCAACTGTGGAAGCGCCCATCTTTTCGGCACGATGCTCGCTGCCTCCACTCTTTCTGCCCTAGCGTCGTGAAACTACGCTGAATGTGCAGTCGGGCCGTTGAAAGGAGATCTGGCAAAAACGGCCAAGTCCAGATTTACAGACCGCCGCCCATCGACGAGGTGGCCGAGTGGTTAAGGCGATGGACTGCTAATCCATTGTGCTCTGCACGCCGTGGGTTCGAATCCCATCCTCGCCGCTGATGTCTTTCCAGGTAGCCAACCCAGAGCTCTGCAGCTCTGTTTTCCGCCCACCTCTTGTTCTGAGAAAGGCAGAGGCCACGCCCCTTTTGCAATAGTGCTCCGGTGCCATGGACAGGTGTGTCCAGCCCCCTTACCTCAGCGGACGCTGCCGCCAACTGTACTGCACCCTAGGTGTATCGTTTGGGCACAATTCTGAAGCTTGCAGGTTTCGACCTTTTCTACCTTGCCAAAAAAAGTGCAGACACCCTACTGATGCTACCAATTTGACTGTGGCACTTTCCATCCCGTCACTCTCTCTCTCCGCAAAAATCCCCTGGGTTCCATGGTGTAACAGTCAGCATTCTGGACTTTGAATCCAGCGATCCGAGTTCAAATCTCGGTGGAACCTCAGTGTCTTCTTGCCAGAGAAGAAAGGTCAACCGAATCCCTTGAGAGATGCTTGCTTTTGTGGCCTTCTGAGCACATGCACCCGCAGCTGGGGTTCCATGGTGTAATGGTTAGCACTCTGGACTCTGAATCCAGCGATCCGAGTTCAAATCTCGGTGGGACCATCTGACCATTTAAGCAGCATCCTCCCTAAAATCCATCTACATGTTAGGCCCAGCCCCAGTTTTAAATCCATTCAGAGGCCGCCTGTCATTTGTTTGCCTTTGACACTGTGTTTCGAGGGGTTCAGTTATTTCCATGTTAGTTCGAGTTCCTTATTTGTCTTTAATTGCTTGTGTTTAACTACTTTCATGACAAAAATTCCCTTATTTTGTAGTTGCTCTAGATGTTCTTTTCCTTTCTCTCTGCTCGGGAGGTGCCAAAGGGGGTTCCTGCAGAAGACCCCTGCTCAGGGCAGCCCAGCGTCCTGTAGGCTCGTTGGTCTAGGGGTATGATTCTCGCTTAGGGTGCGAGAGGTCCCGGTTCAAATCCCGGACGAGGCCGCCCAGCAGCTTCTTCAGAAGCAGCCGTCTGTTCTGTTCTCTTTGACACTGCTAGGCACTTGGTTTCTGTCAATGTCTGCTCTTTCTATTTTGACTCCTCCTTTCAGATCTTCTTCCAAAGAGTCGCTGCTGACTGGCCATCGACGAGGTGGCCGAGTGGTTATGGCGATGGACTGCTAATCCATTGTGCTCTGCACGCGTGGGTTCGAATCCCATCCTCGTCGCTTGGTGTCTTTCCAGGTGGCCAACCCAGAGCTCTGCAGCTTTGTTTTCTGGCACAGGCCATTCACAGCATTCACTAACGAGCTGATGATAAGGGGCGTGTCCGGATTGGACTGCTTAGCCGTTTTGCTCTACACGCCTGGGTTTGGAAGACCATCCTCACCGGTCAATTCTTGTCCAATTCTTTTTAGAATCCAATCTGGCAAACAACATCGCTTTACACCTTTCGTTCATCTTCCTTGTCCGACACGCTCAATGCAGTTCCTCGGCTGCACAAAGGTCAAAAACCTGCACGTGATTGAAAAAAGAGAAAAAAAAGAAAGAAGAAGAGCTTATCCTTTTCCACCAAACGCAAAGCCTCCGGAGAGGCTGGCAAAAATTGCCAAGGCTGACTGTATTTCAAGTCATCCCGGCGAGGTATTGGGTAAAGTTTTCAACCAGCAATGATCGCACCTCGGATGAGCCTCATAGGCAATATTGCCTCTGCGAAAGAATGCCCACGAGGTGCGCGACCTCTCCAGCCCACCTATGTGGACGTGGACCGACAGGGTGGTAACAAGCTTCAAACTGCCGCGCAGTCAGCCTTCTGGCCTGGGTGGCTGCACGGAGTGTCTGCTAACCCAGAGGACCCAGTATTCATCGCAGCTCAGTCGCAGGGTTACCTCCCGCATCCACCTTACCATTTACAAGACGTTACGCTGAAGCCCGGTCTGCCCGTCTCAGCGTGGGAGCGCTTGCTTTTAAAATCGTTCCCCATCTCCTTTGCCCTAGAGATATTTCACCACAACCCAGCTGCAGTTCTTACATGTATTTAACTGCCCGCAGCTGTCACCCGGTCTGACTGGTTTTGTTGTTCTCTCCTTTCCTGCCACCCCTTGTTTTGAGAAAGGCAGAGGCCACGCCCCCTTTTGCAATAGGTCTCCGGTGCCATGGACAGGTGTGTCCAGCCCCTTGCCTCAGCGGACGCTGCCGTGTACTGTACTGCACCCCAGTACAGCACGGTATGCGAGGTGTCGAGACGGCTCGATGGGCCCTACCACCTTGCGCGAGCTCGCAGGGACCCGGAGGGTACACATACCTGGAGCCGACCGGCAGATTTGTGCTCGCCACGGCAGCACATATACTAAAATTGGATCGATACAGAGAAGATTAGCATGGCCCCTGCGAAAGGATGACACGCAAATCCGTGAAGCGCTCCATCTTTTCGGTCACGATGCTCATGCTCCTCCACTCTTTCTGCCCTAGCGTCGTGAAACTACGCTGCATGTGCAGTCGGGCCGTGGAAAGGAGATCTGGCAAAAAACGGCCAAGTCCAGATTTACAGACCGCCCATCGACGAGGTGGCCGAGTGGTTAAGGCGATGGACTGCTAATCCATTGTGCTCTGCACGCGTGGGTTCGAATCCCATCCTCGTCGCTTGATGTCTTTCCAGGTAGCCAACCCAGAGCTCTGCAGCTCTGTTTTCCGCCCACCTCTTGTTCTGAGAAAGGCAGAGGCCACGCCCCCTTTTGCAATAGTACTCCGGTGCCATGGACAGGTGTGTCCAGCCCCTTACCTCAGCGGACGCTGCCGTTGTACTGTACTGCACCCCAGGTGTATCGTTTGGGCACAGTTCTGAAGCTTGCAGGTTTCGACCTTTTCTACCTTGCCAAAAAAAGTGCAGACACCCTACTGATGCTACCAATTTGACTGTGGCACTTTCCATCCCGTCACTCTCTCTCTCCGCAAACTCCCCTGGGTTCCATGGTGTAACGGTCAGCATTCTGGACTTTGAATCCAGCGATCCGAGTTCAAATCTCGGTGGAACCTCAGTGTCTTCTTGCCAGAGAAGAAAGGTCAACCGAATCCCTTGAGAGATGCTTGCTTTTGCGGCCTTCTGAGCACATGCACCCGCAGCTGGGGTTCCATGGTGTAATGGTTAGCACTCTGGACTCTGAATCCAGCGATCCGAGTTCAAATCTCGTGGGACCTGTTTTAGATGAAGAATCGACCGAGAGCTCAAACTCTGAGGGCCATCTGACCATTTAAGCAGCATCCTCCCTAAAATCCATCTACATGTTAGGCCCAGCCCCAGTTTTAAATCCATTCAGAGGCCGCCTGTCATTTGTTTGCCTTTGACACTGTGTTTCGAGGGGTTCAGTTATTTCCATGTTAGTTCGAGTTCCTTATTTGTCTTTAATTGCTTGTGTTTAACTACTTTCATGACAAAAATTCCCTTATTTTGTAGTTGCTCTAGATGTTCTTTTCCTTTCTCTCTGCTCGGGAGGTGCCAAAAGGGGTTCCTGCAGAAGACCCCCTGCTCAGGGCAACCCAGCGTCCTGTAGGCTCGTTGGTCTAGGGGTATGATTCTCGCTTAGGGTGCGAGAGGTCCCGGTTCAAATCCCGGACGAGCCCGCCAGCAGCTTCTTCAGAAGCAGCCGTCTGTTCTGTTCTCTTTGACACTGCTAGGCACTTGGTTTCTGTCAATGTCTGCTCTTTCTATTTTGACTCCTCCTTTCAGATCTTCTTCCAAAGAGTCGCTGCGGACTGGCCATCGACGAGGTGGCCGAGTGGTTAAGGCGATGGACTGCTAATCCATTGTGCTCTGCACGCGTGGGTTCGAATCCCATCCTCGTCGCTTGGTGTCTTTCCAGGTGGCCAACCCAGAGCTCTGCAGCTTTGTTTTCTGGCACAGGCCATTCACAGGCCATTCACTAACGAGCTGATGATAAGGGGCGTGTCCGGATTGGACTGCTTAGCCGGTTTGCTCTACACGCCTGGGTTTGGAAGACCATCCTCACCGGTCAATTCTTGTCCAATTCTTTTTAGAATCCAATCTGGCAAACAACATCGCTTTACACCTTTCGTTCATCTTCCTTGTCCGACACGCTCAATGCAGTTCCTCGGCTGCACAAAGGTCAAAAACCTGCACGTGATTGAAAAAAAAATAGAAAAAAAAAAAGAAGAAGAGCTTATCCTTTTCCACCAAATGCAAAGCCTCCGGAGAGGCTGGCAAAATTGCCAAGGCTGACTGTATTTCAAGTCATCCCGGCGAGGTATTGGGTAAAGTTTTCAACCAGCAATGATCGCGCCTCGGATGAGCCTCATAGGCTACAATATTGCCTCTGCGAAAGAATGCCCACGAGGTGCGCGACCTCTCCAGCCCACCTATGTGGACGTGGACCGACAGGGTGGTAACAAGCTTCAAACTGCCGCGCAGTCAGCCTTCTGGCCTGGGTGGCTGCACGGAGTGTCTGCTAACCCAGAGGACCCAGTATTCATCGCAGCTCAGTCGCAGGGTTACCTCCGCATCCACCTTACCATTTACAAGGACACTGAAGCCCGGTCTGCCCGGCGTGGGAGCGCTTTGCTTTAAAAAATCGCTCCCCATCTCCTTTGCCCTAGAGATATTTCACCACAACCCAGCTGCAGTTCTTATATATGTATTTAACTGCCCGCAGCATCACCCGGTCAGAGAAGATTGTTGCTCTGCCACCCCTTGCCCCTCCGCCATGGAAGGATGTCCAGCCCTTGCCTCAGCGGACGCTGCCGTGAACTGTACTGCACCTTTTACAGCACGGTATCGCAGGTGTCGACGGCTCGATGGGCTCCTCCACCTTGGCGAGAGCTCGCGAGGGACCCGCCACATACCTGGAGCCGACGTGCAGATTTGTGCTCGCCACGGCAGCACATATACTAAAATTGGATCGATACAGAGAAGATTAGCATGGCCCATGGAAAGGATGACACGCAAATCCGCCAAGTCCAGATTTTCGGAGACCGCTCATCTTTCTGCCCTAGCGTCGTGAAACTACGCTGAATGTGCAGTGCCGTTGAAAGGAGATGGCAAAAACTGCTAATCCCATTGTGCTGGCTGGTTAAGCGATGGACTGAATCCATTGTCTCTGCACGCGTGGGTTCAATCCCATCTCGCCAGGTAGTCTTTCCAGGTAGCCAACCCAGAGCTCTGCAGCTCTGTTTTCCGCCCACCTCTTGTTCTGAGAAAGGCAGAGGCCACGCCCCCTTTTGCAATAGTACTCCGGTGCCATGGACAGGTGTGTCCAGCCCCTTACCTCAGCGGACGCTGCCGTTGTACTGTACTGCACCCCAGGTGTATCGTTTGGGCACAGTTCTGAAGCTTGCAGGTTTCGACCTTTTCTACCTTGCCAAAAAAAGTGCAGACACCCTACTGATGCTACCAATTTGACTGTGGCACTTTCCATCCCGTCACTCTCTCTCTCCGCAAAATCCCCTGGGTTCCATGGTGTAACGGTCAGCATTCTGGAATTTGAATCCAGCGATCCGAGTTCAAATCTCGGTGGAACCTCAGTGTCTTCTTGCCAGAGAAGAAAGGTCAACCGAATCCCTTGAGAGATGCTTGCTTTTGAGGCCTTCTGAGCACATGCACCCGCAGCTGGGGTTCCATGGTGTAATGGTTAGCACTCTGGACTCTGAATCCAGCGATCCGAGTTCAAATCTCGGTGGGACCTGTTTTAGATGAAGAACCGACCGAGAGCTCAAACTCTGAGGGCCATCTGACCATTTAAGCAGCATCCTCCCTAAAATCCATCTACATGTTAGGCCCAGCCCCAGTTTTAAATCCATTCAGAGGCCGCCTGTCATTTGTTTGCCTTTGACACTGTGTTTCGAGGGGTTCAGTTATTTCCATGTTAGTTCGAGTTCCTTATTTGTCTTTAATTGCTTGTGTTTAACTACTTTCATGACAAAAATTCCTTATTTTGTAGTTGCTCTAGATGTTCTTTTCCTTTCTCTCTGCTCGGGGAGGTGCCAAAGGGGTTCCTGCAGAAGACCCCTGCTCAGGGCAGCCCAGCGTCCTGTAGGCTCGTTGGTCTAGGGGTATGATTCTCGCTTAGGGTGCGAGAGGTCCCGGTTCAAATCCCGGACGAGCCCGCCAGCAGCTTCTTCAGAAGCAGCCGTCTGTTCTGTTCTCTTTGACACTGCTAGGCACTTGGTTTCTGTCAATGTCTGCTCTTTCTATTTTGACTCCTCCTTTCAGATCTTCTTCCAAAGAGTCGCTGCGGACTGGCCATCGACGAGGTGGCCGAGTGGTTAAGGCGATGGACTGCTAATCCATTGTGCTCTGCACGCGTGGGTTCGAATCCCATCCTCGTCGCTTGGTGTCTTTCCAGGTGGCCAACCCAGAGCTCTGCAGCTTTGTTTTCTGGCACAGGCCATTCACTAACGAGCTGATGATAAGGGGCGTGTCCGGATTGGACTGCTTAGCCGGTTTGCTCTACACGCCTGGGTTTGGAAGACCATCCTCACCGGTCAATTCTTGTCCAATTCTTTTTAGAATCCAATCTGGCAAACAACATCGCTTTACACCTTTCGTTCATCTTCCTTGTCCGACACGCTCAATGCAGTTCCTCGGCTGCACAAAGGTCAAAAACCTGCACGTGATTGAAAAAAGAGAAAAAAAAGAAAGAAGAAGAGCTTATCCTTTTCCACCAAACGCAAAGCCTCCGGAGAGGCTGGCAAAAATTGCCAAGGCTGACTGTATTTCAAGTCATCCCGGCGAGGTATTGGGTAAAGTTTTCAACCAGCAATGATCGCGCCTCGGATGAGCCTCATAGGCTACAATATTGCCTCTGCGAAAGAATGCCCACGAGGTGCGCGACCTCTCAGCCCACCTATGTGGACGTGGACCGACAGGGTGGTAACAAGCTTCAAACTGCCGCGCAGTCAGCCTTCTGGCCTGGGTGGCTGCACGGAGTGTCTGCTAACCCAGAGGACCCAGTATTCATCGCAGCTCAGTCGCAGGGTTACCTCCCGCATCCACCTTACCATTTACAAGACGTTACGCTGAAGCCCGGTCTGCCCGTCTCAGCGTGGGAGCGCTTGCTTTTAAAATCGTTCCCCATCTCCTTTGCCCTAGAGATATTTCACCACAACCCAGCTGCAGTTCTTACATGTATTTAACTGCCCGCAGCTGTCACCCGGTCTGACTGGTTTTGTTGTTCTCTCCTTTCCTGCCACCCCTTGTTTTGAGAAAGGCAGAGGCCACGCCCCCTTTTGCAATAGGTCTCCGGTGCCATGGACAGGTGTGTCCAGCCCCTTGCCTCAGCGGACGCTGCCGTGTACTGTACTGCACCCCAGTACAGCACGGTATGCGAGGTGTCGAGACGGCTCGATGGGCCCTACCACCTTGGCGAGAGCTCGCAGGGACCCGAAGGGTACACATACCTGGAGCCGACCGGCAGATTTGTGCTCGCCACGGCAGCACATATACTAAAATTGGATCGATACAGAGAAGATTAGCATGGCCCCTGCGAAAGGATGACACGCAAATCCGTGAAGCGCTCCATCTTTTCGGTCACGATGCTCGTGCTCCTCCACTCTTTCTGCCCTAGCGTCGTGAAACTACGCTGCATGTGCAGTCGGGCCGTGGAAAGGAGATCTGGCAAAAAACGGCCAAGTCCAGATTTACAGACCGCACATCGACGAGGTGGCCGAGTGGCTAAGGCGATGGACTGCTAATCCATTGTGCTCTGCACGCGTGGGTTCGAATCCCATCCTCGTCGCTTGATGTCTTTCCAGGTAGCCAACCCAGAGCTCTGCAGCTCTGTTTTCCGCCCACCTCTTGTTCTGAGAAAGGCAGAGGCCACGCCCCCTTTTGCAATAGTGCTCCGGTGCCATGGACAGGTGTGTCCAGCCCCTTACCTCAGCGGACGCTGCCGTTGTACTGTACTGCACCCCAGGTGTATCGTTTGGGCACAGTTCTGAAGCTTGCAGGTTTCGACCTTTTCTACCTTGCCAAAAAAAGTGCAGACACCCTACTGATGCTACCAATTTGACTGTGGCACTTTCCATCCCGTCACTCTCTCTCTTCGCAAAATCCCCTGGGTTCCATGGTGAAACGGTCAGCATTGTGGACTTTGAATCCAGCGATCCGAGTTCAAATCTCGGTGGAACCTCAGTGTCTTCTTGCCAGAGAAGAAAGGTCAACCGAATCCCTTGGGAGATGCTTGCTTTTGCGGCCTTCTGAGCACATGCACCCGCAGCTGGGGTTCCATGGTGTAATGGTTAGCACTCTGGACTCTGAATCCAGCGATCCGAGTTCAAATCTCGGTGGGACCTGTTTTAGATGAAGAATCGACCGAGAGCTCAAACTCTGAGGGCCATCTGACCATTTAAGCAGCATCCTCCCTAAAATCCATCTACATGTTAGGCCCAGCCCCAGTTTTAAATCCATTCAGAGGCCGCCTGTCATTTGTTTGCCTTTGACACTGTGTTTCGAGGGGTTCAGTTATTTCCATGTTAGTTCGAGTTCCTTATTTGTCTTTAATTGCTTGTGTTTAACTACTTTCATGACAAAAATTCCCTTATTTTGTAGTTGCTCTAGATGTTCTTTTCCTTTCTCTCTGCTCGGGAGGTGCCAAAGGGGGTTCCTGCAGAAGACCCCCTGCTCAGGGCAGCCCAGCGTCCTGTAGGCTCGTTGGTCTAGGGGTATGATTCTCGCTTAGGGTGCGAGAGGTCCCGGTTCAAATCCCGGACGAGCCCGCCAGCAGCTTCTTCAGAAGCAGCCGTCTGTTCTGTTCTCTTTGACACTGCTAGGCACTTGGTTTCTGTCAATGTCTGCTCTTTCTATTTTGACTCCTCCTTTCAGATCTTCTTCCAAAGAGTCGCTGCGGACTGGCCATCGACGAGGTGGCCGAGTGGTTAAGGCGATGGACTGCTAATCCATTGTGCTCTCTGCACGCGTGGGTTCGAATCCCATCCTCGCCGCTTGGTGTCTTTCCAGGTGGCCAACCCAGAGCTCTGCAGCTTTGTTTTCTGGCACAGGCCATTCACTTCTTTGCGTGCCATTACTAACGAGCTGATGATAAGGGGCGTGTCCGGATTGGACTGCTTAGCCGTTTTGCTCTACACGCCTGGGTTTGGAAGACCATCCTCACCGGTCAATTCTTGTCCCATTCTTTTTAGAATCCAATCTGGCAAACAACATCGCTTTACACCTTTCGTTCATCTTCCTTGTCCGACACGCTCAATGCAGTTCCTCGGCTGCACAAAGGTCAAAACCTGCACGTGATTGAAAAAGAGAAAAAAAGAAAGAAGAAGAGCTTATCCTTTCCACCAAACGCAAAGCCTCCGGAGAGGCTGGCAAAAATTGCCAAGGCTGACTGTATTTCAAGTCATCCCGGCGAGGTATTGGGTAAAGTTTTCAACCAGCAATGATCGCGCCTCGGATGAGCCTCATAGGCTACAATATTGCCTCTGCGAAAGAATGCCCACGAGGTGCGCGACCTCTCCAGCCCACCTATGTGGACGTGGACCGACAGGGTGGTAACAAGCTTCAAACTGCCGCGCAGTCAGCCTTCTGGCCTGGGTGGCTGCACGGAGTGTCTGCTAACCCAGAGGACCCAGTATTCATCGCAGCTCAGTCGCAGGGTTACCTCCCGCATCCACCTTACCATTTACAACACGTTACGCTGAAGCCCGGTCTGCCCGTCTCAGCGTGGGAGCGCTTGCTTTTAAAATCGTTCCCCATCTCCTTTGCCCTAGAGATATTTCACCACAACCCAGCTGCAGTTCTTACATGTATTTAACTGCCCGCAGCTGTCACCCGGTCTGACTGGTTTTGTTGTTCTCTCCTTTCCTGCCACCCCTTGTTTTGAGAAAGGCAGAGGCCACGCCCCCTTTTGCAATAGGTCTCCGGTGCCATGGACAGGTGTGTCCAGCCCCTTGCCTCAGCGGACGCTGCCGTGTACTGTACTGCACCCCAGTACAGCACGGTATGCGAGGTGTCGAGACGGCTCGATGGGCCCTACCACCTTGGCGAGAGCTCGCAGGGACCCGGAGGGTACACATACCTGGAGCCGACCAGCAGATTTGTGCTCGCCACGGCAGCACATATACTAAAATTGGATCGATACAGAGAAGATTAGCATGGCCCCTGCGAAAGGATGACACACAAATCCGTGAAGCGCTCCATCTTTTCGGTCACGATGCTCGTGCTCCTCCACTCTTTCTGCCCTAGCGTCGTGAAACTACGCTGAATGTGCAGTTGGGCCATTGAAAGGAGATCTGGCAAAAACGGCCAAGTCCAGATTTACAGACCGCCCATCGGCGAGGTGGCCGAGTGGTTAAGGCGATGGACTGCACTCTGGACTCTGAATCCAGCGATCCGAGTTCAAATCTCGGTGGGACCTGTTTTAGATGAAGAACCGACCGAGAGCTCAAACTCTGAGGGCCATCTGACCATTTAAGCAGCATCCTCCCTAAAATCCATCTACATGTTAGGCCCAGCCCCAGTTTTAAATCCATTCAGAAGCCGCCTGTCATTTGTTTGCCTTTGACACTGTGTTTCGAGGGGTTCAGTTATTTCCATGTTAGTTCGAGAAGTTTGAGCATGTTGCCGCTGTGTATTCTGAGAGGTTATGGTAAGGTACACCTTCATAGCTATATGTTGTTTATCAGAAAAAGGAATTGAAGCTGCTGATTTTGACTTTGCTTCTTTGTTAATATAAAATTCCATCCCATGTGATACCATACTTTCACTGGTTTGTTGCTCAAAAGTTTTGAGGACTTTGCTTGCTACTATCTCACCATCAAGATCCATTTATTTTCTTTTTTGCCTCGTCAATTTTTCCGTCTATTCCTCAATTAATATCATGTCTTTCTTTTGCAGATTCTGCATGAGCAACAAGAAAGGCTCTTTTTGCCTCCACCTGACTTCATACTTGTTGAACAGATGACTTGGATTTAGTTTGAGCTACGACTGTTTCAATATTAGAAACATTTTACTATCAGCATACAGCGGGCAAGAGAGTGCACTTTTATATTGACATAACTAAACATTTTTATTTTATGGAAAAATCAATGTTATATTTTATTTTAAGGTTTCTTTATGCAGACATATAAAATAACGCAAAAATAAAAATAACAAAAAATATAAATTACAGACTTTTGCAGGAAATCCATTATGTGTTGCTGTTTGTTTTAAGAAATGCGCATACTTTTTTGCAAATAAAAAAAAGCCAAAAATCAGTCTAGTGAAGATCCTTCTATGCTTCCTCCAGCTTCCCGCCTCCAAACACAGACTCATCTGCCTTTCTCGATTCCTACTAATCAACCATAATCACATCTTTATAGATAGATAAAGTAAATAAAGATAATAAAGTAATAATGAGATGTTCACAGATGTTGCTAAAGTCAAAAACTTTCAGAAAATCTTTTCTGGGGTTTAATGACCTGGTGTTTTATGCTTCATTAGAAATTCCATATCCAGTTCAAAAGTTTTTGAGCAAACTTATTTAGTCAGCTTGACGGGACTTCAGTCCAGATCAGAACAGTCAAAATCTGTAGAAAATCAATCAATCAATCAATCATTTTTATTTATATAGCGCTTTTAACAACACAGGTTGCATCAAAGCACTGTACAGTATAATGACAGGGATGTATAATGACGAAAGTGACCAATTTCTTATTAAATGCAGAGACGGTCTCTGTAGTCAATTCAACGATAGTCACTAGAAGTTAAGTGTCCCCAACCAAGCAAGCCAGAGGCGACAGCGGCAAGGAAACAAAAGCCCATGCATACAGAATGGAGAAAAAAAAACCTTGGGAGAAACCAGACTCAGTTGGGGTCAGTTCTCCTCTGACCGGACGCCCAGCACTCAATTTTAAACGCTGCTGTGTCAGGTAGTGTAAATGACTTAGTGTATGCGTGTGTGTGTGCATCAGGATCTGGTGATCTGTCGACGGGCGCATCTAGGTGTTCTGGTCTCTGATGAACATAATCTCTGGGTGCTGATCCACCATCTAGTCTGGATACAAACTGTGAAAACAGATTGAGAAAGAAACAGGACTAATATTAGCGTAGATGCCATTCTTTTTACGATGTCACAAGTACATCGTATTGTAGGAGTAGTGTTCCCGGTTCCAGCAAATCTAAGTAATGCAGCCTAAAAATCCTTTAACGGATTTGAATAATAAAAGGTGTGTTGGTGTGTTATGTGTAGGCTAAGTTAAAAAGATGTGTCTTTAATCTAGATTTAAACTGGCAGAGTGTGTCTGCTTCCCGAACAGAGTTAGGGAGATTGTTCCAGAGTTTAGGTGCTAGATAGGAAAATGATCTGCCGCCCGCAGTTGATTTTGATATTCTAGGTATTATCAAATGGCCAGAGTTTTGAGAACGCAAGCAGGACTATAATGTGATAAGAGCTCGCTCAAGTATTGAGGAGCTAAACCATTCAGGGCTTTATAGGTAATTAATAAGATTTTAAAATCTATTCGATGTTTGATAGGAGCCAGTGCAGTGTTGACAGAACCGGCTAATATGATCATACTTCCTAGTTCTAGTAAGGACTCTGGCTGCTGCGCTTTTGGACTAGCTGAAGTTTGTTTATTAAGCGTGCTAAAGCATTGCAATAATCTAACCTTGAGGTCATAAACGCATTAATTAATATTTCTGCATTAGAGGTTGAAAGCATAGGTCGTAATTTAGATATATTTTTAAGATGGAAAACGCAGTTTTACAGATGCTAGAAACATGATTTTCAAAGGAAAGATTATGGTCAAACAGCACACCTAGGTTCCTAACTTGATGAAGAATTAACAGAGCAGCCATCAAGTGATAGGCTTTGTTCTAGATTATTATATGTGGGGTTTTAGGTCCAATTATTAGCACCTCTGTTTTTTTGCAGAATTTAACATTAAGAAGTTACTCATCATCCAGCTTTTTATATCGACTATGCATTCTGTTAGATTCTCAATTTGGTGTGTATCACCAGGCTGCGCTGAAATATAGAGCTGAGTATCATCAGCATAGCAGTGAAAGCTAACACCATGACTCCTGATAATATCTCCCAGAGGAAACATGTAAAGGTTGAAAAGTAACGGTCCTAGCACTGAGCCTTGAGGAACTCCATATTTCACTTTTGATCGATATGATACCTCCTCATTTAATGCCACAAACTGATAGCGGTCAGATAGATATGATGTAAGCCATGCTAAGGCGCTTCCTCTAATGCCAACATAGTTTTCTAGTCTATCCAAGAGAATGTTGTGATCGTTAGTATCTGCTGCGCTAAGATCTAATAGCACTAATAACAGATAAAACTTAGATGATAGAAGCAGGTCATTAGTAACTCTAATGAGAGCAGTCTCAGTACTATGGTGCGGTCTAAAACCTGATTGGAAATCCTCACAGACACCATTTTTTCTAAAAAGGAATACAGTTGTGAGGATACTACCTTTCTAGTATCTTTGACAGAAAAGGGAGATTAGAGATTGGTCTGTAATTTACTAAGTCTTTGGGATCAAGATGTGGTTTCTTAATAAGAGGTTTAACTACAGCCAGTTTAAAGGTTTTGGGAACATAACCTAATGACAATGATGAATTAATAATGTTCAAAATAGGATCTATGACTTCTGGAAGCAGATCTTTTAATAGTTTAGATGGAATAGGGTCTAACATACATGTTGCTGGTTTAGATGATTAAACAAGTTTGTACAAGTCTTCTCTCTATAATAAAAATTTTTCCTTAGGGTTCTAAAGCTCACTATCTGATGTGAAACTGTAGTTGACAGCTGCATAGTTACAATTTTATCTCTGATGGTATCAATCTTAGAAGTAAAGTTCATGAACTCATTGCAGCTATACTCTTTGGGGCATATTAGCACCTGCTGATGCTTTATTTTTGTTAATTTAGTCACTGTACTGAATAAATACCGTGTTTGTTTTCTTCTAAAAGGGATGAAAAATAATCAGATCTTGCTATTTTTAATGCTTTTCTGTATGACAGCATACTCTCCCGCTCAATCTGCCTACTTCTAATTTGTTTTTTCTCCACCTGCGCTCCATTTTCCGGGCAGGGTGCGTGTGTTGTCATTATCCATGGAGTCAGATTGTTTTCTTTATCTTTTTTAAGTGCAAAGGAGCAACTGTATCTAAAGTGCTAGAAAAAGAGTGCATAGTTTCTGTTACATCATCAAGTTTTTGCATCGTATTGGATGAGCTAAGGAATTGAGATAAGTCAGGAAGGTTATTTAGAAAGCTTTCTTTTTGTGGTGGAAGTGATGGTTCTACCATACTTGTAATAAGGTGCAGAGTTTACAGGTTTAACTATACAGAGTTCACACAAGACTAGATAGTGATCTGAAATGTCATCACTTTGCTGCAGTACTTCAACCATTTTAACATCTATTCCATGTGACAGTATTAGATCTAGAGTATGATTTTGACAATGAGTAGGTCCAGAGACGTGTTGTCTAACCCCAATGGAGTTTAAAATGTCTAGAAAGCTGATCCTAATGAGTCTTTTTCATTATCAACATGGATATTAAAATCAAAATTAAGACTTTATCTGCGCCAGTACTAACTCAGTTAGAAAATCAGCAAATTCTTTAATGAAATCTGTGCTGTGCCCTGGTGGCCTGTATACAGTAGCCAGACAAACATGACAGAACACTAGCACATGATTCTGTAGATAATGTTATCAGCACAAAACTTCAAATGAGTTATACTTAAAGCCTGCCTCTGAGAAGTACTAAGAATATTGTTATAAATTGTAGCAACACCTCCCCCTCTACCTTTTAAGCATGGCTCATTTTTATAGAAATAATTTTGGGGGGTAAAATAATTTTGGGGGGTAAAAGAAAAGACCTCATATGCTCGAAACCCACTGGTCGCATGGTCGTCCAGCTTGTGTTGTGTCTCAGAGAAAGCAATCAGATTAGCCCCAGACACCCTGAAAAATCTAAAATCAAACACATTTTATATATGTAGAAAATTCAAAAGCCAGATTTTGACATTTTTGACGTTGATGGTGATTTTGATGGTGGCCTAATTGATAGTAGCTGGAAAGCACCTGAACACAGTTAACACAATACACAGCACTCTTTGCAGGCCAGTCAAAGGGTTATCTTTTGCATCTACTCAGACATCAACGCTTCATACAGTGATGAGGACAATGAATTAGCAGTCAATTGCCTTATTTTCACGTTACCAGCCGCTGGAAGCTTTAATGTGGTGCTTTCCGGCTGTTGCCATGGACACAGTGGATACAACATTCACCATACTGTGTTGAAAATGGCTGGGTATATCTAAAAGGGAACCTTCCACCAATATATTTTTATTTATTATTATCTTTTTATTAAATGCAATGCAATACAAAAGAACCAATTCACAGCACTTCTCTCAATAGGAAGTTAAACTGAATAAACATTGTATTTGTTACATGCTAAAAAAAAATGTTCCATGCATTTCCTTTAAAATACTTCAACCAAAACATTTAAATTCACTAGGGTCATAAAATCATACAGGATTAGAACAAAAGCAAATGACGACTTTTTTTTTTTTTTTTGGTGAATCCATAAACAAAATAGGAACTAAGCTTAAACCTCAATTGCGAAATGAACATTAATGAAGGTCAAGCATCAACAGAAATGTTTCATTTTGAAATCTATGTGCCTTGCATCTGATCCGTAAAATGACCACGTAGTACAATCTCAGTTAAAAATTTGGTATTTTAATTGTCTTAAATACAGATACTCACCACAGACCAAAACTAAACACAATTAAGCGCTCTATTGTATGCATTCATATTCTGCCATAATGGTATAAATAGCATTTAACTCAAATATTTTAACACAATTATAAATATTTCAAAAACACTCTCGAAAGATTTAAACAAACCTGGTTTTCAGGTGATTTTATGAGTAATGAAATTGTTTAAAGTCCACATTCACAACAGATGATGCCTGAGAATCAGCACATACACACACTTTGGTTATAAACACCAATGCAATAAATGCTCAAGTGTCTCAGGACTCTTGATGGTACAAAACATTAAAAGATTTTGTAAACCATATATAACCTTGATGTAAAGGCTCAAGATATAAATACAAAAATGCTAAACTGACAAATATGGCGTATACGTGTAAGGCATAGTAGCAAGTGCATGTTGGCAGATCCTTAATGGAAAAAAATGACGTGAGACCTAATTATGACAGATTAACAAACAAGACACTGCTTTCTACTTAAATTCAAGTTAGAGTGTTGCTTATAAAAGGTCTACTTAACACTCTTCAGTTGTCAGGCAGGATTGGCTGAAGTAAATTAGCAGTCTTCACAAATCAAATGTATGTGAATTGTAAAAAGTTGTGCACACAGGTATGAATGTACAATAACTACATAACCGTCATATTATTGGTGAAGCATGTGCTGATTTATACGGTGTTATCCTTTTGTAGGAGCCTGAGTTTTTGAAAGCGACTCTATGCGGCCTTTGCAAACATCAGAGATGGACGTGAATTCCTAAAACCGCTTCAATTCATTTTCAAGTGAAGATGAACATCAAAAACAATAACTTTCTGCCTCTTCTTGAAGTCATACAATTACGCTTCTATTATTATACAAGGATGCCGTGACAGTAAACGTAACATTCTGTCTGCAACATGGAAAAAAAAAGAATCATTTATAAAGACAGCTGTAGTAACAGTAACATCTACTAATACATCCAAACTGCATTTAAAAACTGAATCAAAGTGATAGTGACACCGAGTACGATAATCTAGTTAGCACAATCTCTCCTAAAGGCCAAGGGCTGCAGGCCAGGTCCAATGACATATTGTCATGTACACAGTTTATACTGGCCAGGCCAAGGTCAAGCATTATTTTTCAAGGGCAGTGGTGCCGGTTGTGGCTGGATGAGCATCAGTGGTACTGGTTTACAGCGGTTCAGCTCAACTGCTCCAGGTAGGCGGAGAGCAGAGGCTGTGGAGGGAGGAACGCTTCCTGTTTGTTGACCACCTCAGTCTGTCGAGCACCATTACAGTCAGAGCCTGCGGAAAAACACACACAAAACTTTTTGTACTGTTTTTTTGTCATTTGAAGGTCTATTTGTTATACCTACGTAGTTTTTATTATGTTTTAGTTGTAGCACATCAAGTAAAAAAAAGTTGCTTTGGTAAATAATTTAAATATAAGGAGTTTAAAGTAGGGCTGTCAGTTTAACGTGTTAATTAGCCCCCAGAACTATACATCATCTCACATTTATTTTGACTGTTTTCTAATACGATGCAGGATAACAACTCCATATACAAAGTTAAGTACTAAAATTCAAGATATCAGGGAAAAAAAATCAAAATTCAAATGAGCCTTACAAAACCTCTTCAGCAGCACAAGTTTATTTTTAATATGTTTGTATGTGTGCTAAAAAGTTGGAGGATAATAATTATTTTGATCAAATATTTTCTACCGTAAATACATCAAAACTTAATTTTTGATTGGTACTATGCACTGCTAAGAACATGGCGACTTTAAAGGCGAATTGTCACACTTTCAGATGTCTGATTTTTAAATAGCTGTGTCTCAGCCAAAAATGGTCCTCAATGGAATGTATCAATGGAAAGCTTATTTATTCAGCTTTCGGATTACGTGTGATTTTTTGAAATCACCATTATGACATTATCATTATTCTACTGTTTGAATAATGTATAAGTTCACTCACTAGCAGAGGTGAGATCCATGTACTGGCAGATAGCATGAAGCAGCAGTCGCTCATAGCTGAAGAAACACAGATACATATGAATCAAAACACAGCATTTGATTCAAACCCTCACACTACAGTTTCTTTCCATCTCAAGCATGCATGTATACTAGTTAGTGGTGGTCTGAATTAGTGAACTGGGAGTGAAAGACGCATTAACTGTGGTAGTTTGTGCACCTGTTGCTGAGTTTGGTTATGTAAATTGAGTGTGGATGTGCCACGAAGAATCCCAGCAGATCAGACTCCAGACCCTCCAACACTCCCTTAAACAGAGGAAATGGATGAACAGATACCGGACGGAATAAAAGAATGATAGGACAGGAGAAAGAGATGGAGGTTATGAGACAAAAGATAAAGATCGAGCAAATGACAAAGAGAGTCACCATGGGGATCTGTCTGCGTCTCAGCGTCGCACGGAGCCGCCGATCAATTCTCTGAAAGCATTCCTGAGCACTGAAGGCAGGATTTACTGCACAACAACAAAAAAAGAATGACCGGTATTAATACGTCAGGTATAAGAAGAAATAATCTGCCTATCATTGAATTAGTTCAAATAATAATGTCATTTTTGATATTGGCAGAGACAAAAACTGTGGCACTACTGAATATATATATATATATTTTTTTATTAATAATATATTTTTAATACATTATATCCTCTTTAATTTATTATAAAATGTTTTTTTAACTATATAGTTTAATACTATAATATTTAATTTATTTCATTATTAGTAATGTATTATTACTATTACACATTTATGATATATCTAATATTTTTTCAGTCATCTGGAATATTTGATGCAAAGCAAAGTCATCCAAACATTGTGTTATTATATATATTTATATGGATTACTTATAGAATTTTAATGCATGAAGATTTTGGGTGCATGAACTTTAATAAGATTGACAAAAATTATGAGAGAATATTTTTAAAAACTTCATTTGTGTCATATGGGTTTGAAATGACATGAGGGTAAGTAAAATCATTTTTACTTTATATTAAAATATAATATATAATTACATTAAATGCAAAAGTGAAGTGATCTTGAGGATCTAAAAATTGAGTGCCTGAGTGTGTCTAGGTTCCTCAGGGACTAAAGTATAAATGGTCCTCTGGCAACTGATACATCTGATTTTCTTTTATACCGTGCAATGTGTATTGTTCAGCTGTCTTTCATGCAAGATGCCAGTTGGGTTTGTGTGATTAAATGCTGTCAGACCTTCTCTTTGGTCTTTATGGTTCTTGTCGGAGCGGCTCCTCTGGGCCTCCTCCTCCAGCAGAGCCAATAGTCGCTCTTGCTCCTCCCCAGAACGATTCATAAAATCACTCCAGTACTAAAGGAGACACGAGAAAGGTATTTCAAAGCGAAACATCCCCTAACTCAGAGCCGTTAAAGAAGCCCGATTTACCTCCACATAGTTTCCATTGGTGCAGGCTTCAGTGAAGATGGTGGGCAAGGCTGTTTCGTGTCCTTCAACGTCCTCTTTAGAGCACTCGTCCCGTTCCAAAAGATTGTCCAGAAAACGAGCTGCACCGAAGCAGAGTTGTTAAAAAATTACGGTTCTAAAGCATTACAAAAACAGATTAGCATAATTGCACCAAAAATAGTTTTTTGTATGTCATAAATCAAAAATTCCCATAAGGAAAATTTTGAGGTAACCCATGGCACTCTGTTAACATAGTGGTGTTTGTTTCTTTATAAGACTAGGATTAAAATGTTCTGTTTATATGGATTGACATTATAAACCAGTGATGCTCAAATCCGAACCTCAAGATCCATTTTCAAGATCCATTACAAAGTTTAGCTCTAACCCTAATCAAACACACCTGAGCATGCTAATCAGTTTCTTCAGGATCATTAAAAAAAGGTAGGTGAGTTTTATCAGGGTCAAAGCTAAACTCTGCAGAACACTGGACCTCTAGGGTAAGATTTGAGAAACCCTGTTATAGACCGATAGCCTAAAACTAAATTTCTGTAGGCCACAGCTCTGCTGAGTTTAGTTTTGCAAAGTTAGTAGTGATCCTAAAGACCTTGATTATCTCGATCAGGTGTGTTTGATCAGGGATGGAGCAGATATCGTTGAGCTGTGGATCTCCAGGAATTGAGTTTGAGACCAGCACTTTTTATACAATGGAGCTCTTACTTCATACGAAACTTGACTGAAATGTTGCCAATGTGTGGCACTGGCCTTAACGCTTTGTAAGATATGAGTGCTGTGTTACAAGCATAAATGGGCATGTGCACTATAAAATGTCACATTTCATCATATTGAGAGAAAGTGGAGCAGTGCAAACATTGTTTAACTTTTCCTTTTAAGTCGGGTTTGAAACGACATTTCCTGTGTAGTAAATTATAAAAAAGGAAGTCTTCAAAAATGAAAGCAAAACGTACTGTTTTCCTGTCGTCTCAGACTCTTCTTGCCCTTGGCTCTTGGAGTGAGGTCAGAGTTACGAATGGCCTGGTTTATAAAAAACTGCTTCTTTTTGGCTGGAGAAACACGTTTTGCAGGAGAGCTGGGTAGAGATGAGCAGCATGGCTCGTTTAGGCTGCAAGACAAAAAGGTATTGGTTCTCTTTATGGTCACAAACATGACAGAAACGTCCCATAACCTACTCTGCCCAGTTCTTTCATGAATGAATAAATAAAAGCTCTGGATATGGCTAACAGTAGTTGATGTGATATCGGTCTATATTACATAATTATACACGATGACTCTATACATAACAGCTAAAGATCCTGCGCGTCTAAATTAATCTACCATGATATATCACTGGATTTTAATGTAGTCTTTCACACTGCGGAGGTGCAATGAAACTACAGATCCTTCAGCTCGTGTGCTTTATTTATAGCTCTAGCTACAGGCCAGATGCTTTACCATGAAAATAGGTCACAGCTCATCTCTGCAAAAACAAATGCAATATTTTTTATATAGTTTTATTTGCAATTTATGTCTTTTTAAATCGTTGAGTGTAAATGAATTATCATGACAGACATTCAGACTAAATAACTTGCGTGTACACCAGCGAAATGCGGTTTATGTTTATTGAAGCATTGCTAGTTATTTAATTAGTTCAATCATAACCTTACAGTTTTGCTGTATATAATGTCCTGTAATTTAGCTCAGAAGCTACACTTTCATTTGAATTACATTTACAGCGCGACCACAGTTTTAAACGAATACATAAATCATTTCAATAACCTAAAACAGCGAAGGCAAAGAAGATTTGTGAGAGATGACGGATGATTGTTTTTTATATTTCGGCGAATGAGCTTTACCGGCTAACAAAAACAACTGACGTGTATGTGCCGAGACAAATTAGGTCATTAGCTACCGGCTAAAAATACACTTACATTAACTCCTGTTCCTCATTGTTATTGCTTTTTAACAAAACCATCTCACAGCCTTCTCACAAAAACGCGACGGTGACAAAAACAAAGAAATTTTGAAGGAGAAAAGGTCCTGATCAGCTTTCAGCCGCGATGGCTAATGGCTAATGCTAGGGAAAATGGGCGGAGCCCGGTAGATCCAGCAGCCATGACAACCATTTCGGCCAATAATATCCTTCACATCAACTTGACGTTATATATTTTTATTACATATAATAATCTGTAATTACATTACAGATATTCATATTGATAGCGATATTACACTTTAATAGAAAGTGTATATCTTGTATCTTGTGACTGGTAACCACTCTTTACCTATACTATATCAATATGAGGTCATAAAAGCAGTTTAATTATATTTAGAAAATATAGCAGTATATTTAGGTATTTTATGATATGTTATAAATTAATATTTATTAACATCCTACATGAACAAGGAGTACCAAAGTCTACGGGAGTACTAAATATCATCATGCAACCTTGAAAATAAACCACTTTTATGATTTGTTTAGTTACAGTGTTAATTAAAAATCACATTAATATAAAACTAAACATTTTTAACCCAATGCAGTGTTTTTATAAAACAATGTGCACACGCCAAACATCCTCACAGTACCTAGATTTTTATTGATACATATTTATATATGTATATGTATATATAAATAAATAAATGTATATGTATAACACATATATAGATATTTAAATATAAATATTCCAGCATTTTAACATCCAGCATCATGCACATACCTTCCTACATAATATTTCCAGTATTTACATACAATAAATACTACATAAAAAAAGAGCTACATATCAAGCATTGTAACAATCATTGCAGTGAAGAGAGGCAGAGATAATCCAGACTACAATATTAGAATTGTCTTAAGCTAAAGTGCATCTGAAAAAACAAATAATAAGACAAATAAACCTAAATCCATAAAAAAAAAAAAAAAATCAGGAAATAATAAAAATACATGAAGGCAGTTTTTTGTGTCTGATATTATCTCTGCACTGCACAGTTGACCTTGACATACATGTAGAAAAAAAGAAGTTTGTTATAATGTACTATTATTCAGAAAAAAAATTATATCCAAATTTGGGTTGCACAAAGTGACATCAACTGAAAATGTGCATAATTTATGCACTAAAGAGGTCTGGGAAAGATTTCCAAAACACATACATGATGCCATGCGTTATCTTCAAGTTTCAGAGTAAGGTCTTCCCATACAATCAATGAGGAATAACCAGGAGAGCCAATCTGAATGATTAGTTGATTGTTTTTAAAATAATTGCATTTCATTTTTGAAAACTACAATTGAACAAGGCACCAAAATTTTCATTTGCTGTTCAGTTAAAAATGTCTTTGTCTTTTTACATTTTGCTTTCCTGCATTTTGGTACTGACAATAAACAACGTGGATGGGTCTTTTTTCCCAGGTGTCTGGTCCTCGTGGGGGTTAGATCCATTAGCTGCCTCGCCAACAGGTTCCATCCGGATCTGCTGTTGCTGTCTTGAGACTGACGGACTGTTTGATTTGCTCTTTTTGGTTTTTGAACCAGTAAGTACAGACTCAGGAGTGTGTACTGAGTGATTAGCTTGATCTGCAGAGAGAGCTGAAGAAGAGTGTGGTGTGGAAGACCTGCTGGATTTCTCCAGTTTGAGGTCTGTGGGCCGCTGAGGTCTGCTGGCTCGAATCGCCACGGATCCTCCACCGTTTACCGTGACTTCCCTGAGGTCATCATCATCTGTCTGCTCTTTAGCAAAGTTAACAAACACCTGCAGGAGGAAAAAACTCTTAGTTCTGCGTAACAAGTCCTAGAGTAGCAAGTAAGGCCAGATTTCTTTTTTTTTTTTTTTACAGGGCAAATTAGCATGAGAATGAGATTCCAAAACAGCGCAGGCACAGGCACAATCAACTTTTTTTTTTTTTTTAAATTTCCAACTCCCCTAGAGTTAAACAGTCAAGTTTTACAGTTTTTGAATCCATTCAGCTGATCTCTGGGTCTTACTAAGCGCTTTTAGCTTAGCTTAGCATAAATCATTCAATCTGATTAGACCAGTAGCGTCTAGCTCAGAAATGACCAAAGAGCCAACTTGACTGTTCCGTAGTTACACTGTGTACTAAGACAGATGGAAAATGTTCTAGGTTAATATGGCTAGGATATATCTTTCCTTGATTATTACGCCAGAATGAGAGTACACTGTATAGTAGAGAGTATAGTGTGCTTCTTAGAAGGTAGCTGCCTATATAGACAGCAAGGCAGTAGAATAGAGTTTAAAATAGAGCTGATGCACTGTTCTCTTACTTGATCCAGTGTAGTCTGTGACACTGAATAGTCAGCTATTCCCAGCTCCTCATAACTGTTTGACAGAACTTCAAAGACACAAGCGAGTGAACAGGCTTGTGATGGCAGCTGGTACTGGAGAACATTCTGATGTCTCTCCTTCAGCTGGATGCCAGGGAAGGCGCTCTGGATGAAGGCGTCCACTGGACATGGTTCTGTAGATGGGGTGGACAAACGAAGGATTATTGTGTAACCGTCTCCAAACCTAAAAGACAAAAAGAGAGGAAATGAAAACATTTATTAGCACATATAAGCACTTGCATACTACTTATAACAGTTTGGCAGAATACGCAACATTTTCTGTTAAATTAGCACTATACAACCAGAGCACACAATTCTTTATTCTATTAGGGCTGTAAACTCTCTTTTTCTTTAAAGGAACCCTCGATTTTTTTGGAAAAGTCTTATTCTCCAACTATCCTAGAGCAAATAAGTTGAGTTTTACAGTATTTGAATCCATTCAATCTGGCGATAGCAATTTTAGCATAGATTATTGAATCCAAAAAGCGATGCTACTGAACTAATTGGATTCAATGATCTATGCAAAGCTATTTAGCATAGATCTAACTCCGTCATTAAAGCCGGTAAGTACTAAATCTTGTACTTTTGTCTTTTTGTCCTTTTTTGGAAAAAAATATGGATTTCATTTAAAATCAAGGTTTGCAGTTACGTTGGACAGATGTTGCAAAATTGACCTCAACCCAGCAGAAACAGGACATCAATATGTCAGGTTGAGGTTGGACATTGTGTTAGATGGATGTTGCAATCGGTTTGATGTCAGTATTTGACGCCAATTTGACATAGACTTATCATTGGAATTTGGTTACACAATCTGAATATCAGCATCAGCTAACATACTGGGCATCAAATAAACATTGATATTTGATGTTGAATTCACACAGAATTTTGGCCACCTAACATCGCAACCAAAATTTTCCAACTATCAGTATCTGATCATGTAGTGTGTCTGTTGGGAACACTGGTTAGTTTAATTAATGACTGGTAACTCTTAAATTAAGACTTTTTTATTCTAGCCAAGGCTTCCAGGTATGTTTACAATACGAGGATTTTATTTTGTGAGCTTCCACAGTGTAAAAAAATGAGAGTGACAAGACACAGATAATAAAATAATAATAAAAAAATAAATACAGTGCCTTGTGAAAGTAATCATACCCCTTCATTTTTTTTTTTTTTTTTTTTTTTTGTTATGTTGCTGCCTTATGTTAAACTTTTTCACAATCTATCTTCTATACACCATAACTGTATGGCAAAAAAAACAGTTTAACATATTTGCAATTACAAAAAAAAACAAAAAACATCTGTGACCGTTTGAAACAATCAGGACTCTTCCTTGATCTAGTCTACTGGCCAAACTGAGCAACTGATGGAGAAGGGATTTGGTTAGAGGGGTGACCAAGAAAGAAAAAAATATTTAGTTTAGGGTATGAATACTTATGCAATACACTTATTTTAGTTTTTTATTTTTAATAAATTTACAAAGATGTTAAAAACCTGTTTTTGCTTTTACTTTCGAAAGACACTCTAGTTCTCACTCCAACATGACGACTGAACTGAAAGTGACATCAGCCGCAATTTTCTTTTTAACATTAATGTTTTGATCTTTTTATCTGACTTTTTTTCAATTCTGACTAAAATGAAACTATTTTTTTCTGGCATGATCCTGCTAAATTAAATATGCAAGTTTATTGTTTCATACTGCTTTACATCCTGTTTTCAAAACGGCATGTAATATACAGCGTGAAGTATGTGTTACCTGTTCTTCAGGTGCTGAACTGAACCCAGACATTGGAACCTGCCGTTCACCATGATGGCCATTCGGGTGCAGAGAGCCTCACACTCTTCCATACTACAAAAACAGCAAAATAGCAGCAGAGCAATTCAGGACTACACAGAGGCTAGAACATCTTTATACCTTATATCTTTCAGAACTCAATCTTTTTAAAAACATATTCAGACATTATATTTACATTCACAAAATGTTACATCAGTCACCGTACGTATCAGTCAAATAGGTTCTGCCAGTCTAAGTGGGCAAATCCCAATCTAAAGGACCTGTATGGAACTAAAGGTTTCCTCTACCTGTGGGAGGTGAGAACAACAGATCGTCCCTCTTTGATCACACTTAGGATGCAGTTCCAAAGGAAGCGTTTGGCCTTTGGGTCCATTCCAGTTGTTGGCTCATCCTGAAAATCACAGATGAGATTGGAAAAACACAGTTTACAGCCACATAATACAGCTCCAAGTCAGTAATGTTTAGTAAAACAACTTTGCAAGTGCAAACATACCAAGAAGATGACAGGTGCAGCTCCAATGAGGGAAATGGCGGTGGAGAGTTTGCGCTTGTTTCCTCCGCTGTAACCCCCAGCCTCTCGCTCAGCATACTGGCTCAGACCAAGCTTTTGCACTCCCCACTGTGCCACCTAGAGGACAGGTGTAAAAATGACTCAAAGTAGCTACAGCCATTAAGGCCCAAAGACTAGACTAGGGTTCCACAAATCTTACCCTAGAGGTCCAATGCACTGCAAAGTTTAGCTCTGACCCTGATAAAACTCACCTACCTGTGATTTTCTAATGAAGACACTGATTAGCATGCTCAGGTGTGTTTGATTAGGGTTAAAGCTAAACTCTGCAAGAAAATGGATCTCGAGATCCAGATTTGAGGATCACTGGACTAAACTAATATCAAAGAACTAGCTAAGACAAATGTTGACTACGGTGACAGCTCACATCTCAAGACAAATAAAAAAAAATGCAGTCCTTGTATAATCTACAATTTTATGTCATCTCTCTCTTTTGGTAATAGCCTATTTAAATGTGAGATTTAGGAAACAAAATAATATAGCGGTAGTATAGCCCACTTTTTGAATTATTATTTTAGGTTCACGCAGAGTGCAGTTGTTTCTAAAGCATGCAGTGCCATCTACTGTTAAAATCTAAGCTCCATTTATAAATCAATGCACATGATGTGCTCAGGCTGCATTTTAATATTATAATTAATAATAAACAACCATAATATTTTTGAAGCATCGTGTACCTTTGCAACATGGGCCTCTGGCACTCCTCTGAGGCGAGCATAGAACTGTAGGTGCTCTCGTCCTGTCAGCAAGTCACTGATGGCGTCAAACTGAGGACAGTAGCCCATCAGCTGATGAACCTTCTCCATTTCTGTAATAACACTGAATAAAACAAATGCTTGGTAATGTAAAGATGTCGCGATTAGTTACCAGGATGCAGTAATAGTAATAATGGTGAATATTTTGCGATAATGTTCATCACTAGGGTCTAACCTGTGGTTGCTAAGAAATGCTTCTCCATAAGTGACGCGGGTGTCTCCAGTTAGCATGCGGAAGGTTGAGGTTTTCCCAGCCCCGTTAACTCCAAGAAGCCCAAAACACTGCAATGGGAAAAGAAACACTTTCAGCAAAACAAACTAAGAACTAGTATATATTTCCAAAAGAGTTCTGTGATATGCGATTCTAGTTACCTCTCCACGAGGAATGCCCAAGCAAAGCCGATTCACTGCCGGCTTCCTGCCTGCCTGGTATACCTACAGATACAAAAAGTCATTATTTCACACTTGAGCAGATTGCATGAAATGTTTTACAGCATTTTTTGTTGTATTTGTTGTGCTTCCGTACCTTGCTAAGGTCTTTGAGGATGAGAACGTCTCCCACAGCTCTACCGCTCTTCACACGATCACGCTCTCTCGCCACATCCTCATCCTCCGTGCCCAGGGGGGGCAGCACAAAGCCAGACCATCGGCTGAAGGGAAAACATTTCATTACTAGGAAAAATGACACAGCTGTACCGAATATCACAATGTTCAAACATTCAACGTACCTAAAATTAACAAAGAATTTATACTGCAGGAGAACAGTGAAGATGAAAAACACTATTCCTTCCATCGCCATGGCAAACAGGTTCTTCCCTACAAAATCCCAAGATAAAGGCTCCAGATTCTGTTTGGTTCCTGTTGATCCACAGACAGGATAAATTAAAATTTAAGTGCTTCAGTTGTTCATGAATATTTCAGAACTATTTGTTTATCAGTGACAGAACTCTGCATAATTATTACCCAGCCGCTGAAATGCGTCTGCCATGGCCTGGTTCTTGGCCATGTCAATGAGACCTCGACCCAGACAGAAGTGAGGGAAGATCAGAAAGACCTTCTTCAGGATCCTGTTAACCTCGTTCAAATGCTGAGTACAAAGTGCAAATAAAAAATAGAAGAGATAACAGTCTTATTGATTTTTTACATTTATATTTTTCTCTCAAGCGTTTGTATTAAACTCCGTTGCAAATTCTTTTTGTAAATTCCGTAATATTCTTTTCAAAACTAAGGAACATGTTGTACATAACACTTCAGAGATATTAAGTTCAGAGTTATTAAAACTGCTCAGAAGATCGCTCCCCACTCTGGAACAATTGCAAAATTCCCACTGCCTTAAAAAAGCCCAGAACATTATAAAGGACACTTCAGATCCTGGACATTCGTTCTTTGAATTGCTGCTGTCAGGTAGATGGTACGTTAAAACATAACGTTAAGTGCAATAAGAGATCAGGGCAATAATGATAGAATGTATGCCCTGTGTGTGTTTTATTATTTTATTTTTTTACTATTTTAGCAGTTTTTATACGTTTTGTGACTGGATGGCACATTCATTTCATTGTAAACGTTACAATGCCAATAAACACTTAAATCGAAATCATGGTAAGTAGTTAGCATCTGTGTGGTCTGCATCCCTCACCTCATCAATAAAGAGCTCCAGGACAAAGGTGGCGACACTGCCGTTGATGCCGATGAAGAGGTTGATGGAGGTGAGGACCACGTAGGCAGTGCTAGGGACGGAGAAGATGAAGGAGGCTGGGTACATGAGTGGGGTGATAGACCAACTGCAACAAAGACAAACAAACAACTTACTACTGATTTATGTAGAGAGAGGTGGATCAGCATATTTGACCAAGGAAGTTTTACTGGTAAAACAAGCTGTGGGGCCTATAACCTATATTTTTGTCAGCAAGGTTAGTAAATGCACTAATGTGCTGAAAAATGATGGTTGATGCAATCATGTCTCACCCATACAACAAGAGTAGGAGCACCAGTGCAGGCAGATTCTTCTCAGATACATACGACTCTTGCTGGAAGCTGATAAAGATGAGGACCACCATAGTGGCTGGTACTGTATAGTTCAACTGCAACATAACAAGAAACATTAAATCGATTTTAATGACCGATTTAAGATATTTCACAGCCACATCAAGCTAGAAGAGAACTGACCATGTCCCATACGTAGTTGGTGGTCCAGTACAGGATGGGCTTCACTCCACTGACAAACTGGAGGTGTTTTGATTTACTGACTCGTTCTTCAATAAGGAAAAGGACAAAGCTGGCAGGAACAAACGACATGGCGAAAATAACACAAATGGACACCAGAACGTCCACTGAGGTGGTCATCCTGCAAAGACCAGAAAGAAAGAAAAGCAATGACACATTATCAGAGTTTGCTAAACAATTTTAGATTAGATTAGATTCAACTTTATTGTCATTACACATGTACAAGTACAAGGTAACAAAATGCAGTTTAGGTCTAACCAGGAGTGCAATAAGCAGCAAGTGCAGGATATAGGTATAAATATAAATAAGTAATTCTCTGTGAATTCCCATTCAAATGTTCAGTAAACAATGATTACATACAAGGCCATCTCTGTCAGCTGCTCCTTTGTGAGGTTGAGTGGGTGATTGTAGGCTGTCATTCCATATTTACGTCTTTCCATATCAGGTGGCAGGTTGGCACGAAGAAGAGCATTGTTCATGATATTCACAAATGACGCCATGGCATGCCATCCTTTATTATTAAACCAGACCTGAGGGAGAGAACATATGAGAGCTAAATGAAGAGATCAGGAGCTTCAGTGAGGTCACTTAAATGTCTTACTCACCTTCACGTTATTTTGGCTGGTGAGTCCCGTAAGGATATCTGGTAGTCTGTGAAGGAGCTGATCTAAAGAGCCATTCTGCAAAATAAAAAAGTGCAAAGCTAAAATAGGGACAAATAAGGAATGTGACACGTAGTGTCTATGACAATGTCGTTTTTAAAATGGACGGCCTGACAATAACAAGTGTGTCACTCACTTTGCAATAACCAAACAAAAACACAACTGGAGAGTGTACACTTTTAATGTGTAAAATACACGTTGGACACAATATTGTCTGCTTTTGCATTAGTATTTATCTATGGAAATAGAACCATTGTGTGTCTTTGAGCAGCACACAAATCATTACAAATATTTTATATTTCAATATTAAATTCAATAAATTCATTAATGCATTTTTAATTGCAGTTTAAATATATTCATGCCACACATGAACTGCATTAAACAGTATGTACAAATACAACTAAATGCCACTTCAGTAGCTTCTGTGTCACCTCTGCAGGTCAAATATAGCTTTTTTAATTTGATACGATTAGTAACAGTCCTATAGCGTTTTCTTTAATCTTAGTGAATCTAAAGTAAATGTATGAATTTGACAATGAAAGATGATGCATGAATCTAATAAGGTTAAAAAAAATCTAAAGTACAAATGTCCCTGGACATCAGTTTAAGGGGGAAAATATCACCTCTTAATTGAAAATACATTTCTGTCATTGTTGTCAACACCACTGCACAGAACAAAAAGCCTATTTCCAAAAAAAAGTGGAGTTCCTTTAAGAGTTTTGTATAAATCCAAGAAAGCATCATTTGATAATTAACCATCCAAAGATGGTTGGCATACCTCTGCAATGTTGTAGCGTCTTCTAATCGCCAAAACAGACTCTTCTAAGTAATATGACTCATCCCCAGCCTGAGAGCTTTTAGCTCCAAGAGAGAACCCGCCGTATCTGTGACAGGTAAGCAGAAATGATATGAACATCGAATCTAACTGAAATGAAATGTTGAATGTTTGGATTTCTGATTGCAATCAGCTTACCTAAATTCATTTACCCATTTTTTCGTCTTCAAACTGTGTGTGTGGGAGAGAAAAATGACACATTTCTGCTGACAAAACAGATTTTACAGAATTTATGTTTTAAGAAATAAATGAAAAAGGGACCTTTTCTTCAGAATCTGGGGATATGTTTTGATGAGGTAGTCAGAAATGTTGCGACCAGTCAAATTTTGCAGGAAATCACCTGTCATTGATTTCATCTACATGAAGAAAAGGTGGTAGTGTTAGTACAAAAACAAAAACACCAACACCAAATAATAATAAAATTATTCCATTAAAATCTGTGCTTTTAACCTAACCTAATAAATGTAAATATATATATATATATATATATATATATATATATATATATATATATATATATATAAACTAAATATTACAGACCACAACTTTTGAGTGTATGTTATTGATGACCACAGACCTGGGGAGGAGGGATTCCCCCTGCTCCCTCGGGGCAGTCCGGAAGCATCCTGCGGATATCCTCAGTACTACACTCACAGTCGGGGGACGGCTTCTCTACAGTCCAGTTGCCTTTATGAAGGAGCTGCCACATGCTGTAGGGAATCTGTGGCCGAACAAACTTTGTTTCAGCTTCCTGTAAACAGTCAGTGTCTCTGAAAAAGCACACAATTAAGCGCCACGTTACATTGATTAAATAGGCTAGTTTATTGGCTGTTATTGTTTTCCCAATGACAGGGATCCTACCCGCTCGGCTCCATACATTTGGTCCCAAACCCAGGCGGATTCAACAAGGCATCCAGGAGGTTCTGTATGGCTGGATCCTGCGGGGCATCATTGCTTCACCGGAAAGAGAAAATAAGTGATCTGCAGATGAAGGATTTGTTTTCTCAAATTTGTCCTCACCATCCATGATTGTGTACCTGAAGAAGGTGAACTGCTCTCCATACATCCATGGCTGGAGCTCCAGAGGTGGATATTTCCCAAAGGGTGGGACAATAAGACTGAAGAGGAGAGCGATAAGGACAAACACCGCAGGAAGAACGATCTGCAAAACACAATGACTTCAACCAAGGTTTCTGAAAGAAATCTCTCATGCTTGTAGTTTAAAACTACAATAAAAACTGTAATATTGTGACATATTATTACAGTATTAAAAAAAACAATTAAAATATTTGACATTTTAATTTCTTCCTTTGTGCAGCCATTACTCCCGTCTTTAGTGTCACATGATCCAAGAACAGCATCCAATCAGCATTAAAATGATTTGCAATATTCGAAATGTCTTTACTGTCAATTTTCAGCATGCTTAAAAAATGTATTTAGTTCTTAAAACAAACAAAAGAAAAAAAACAACAGCTTTTGAAGGGTATTATTCTTTTTTAGATCTTTCATGCTAAATTGAAAAGATTCTAATGTTTTTTCAATGCATTTCTTTCTGATGACTGAATTTGTACAGACCAAAAGCATGGAAATTGTTACTGACACAGATAAGCTGATAACCATTATCTGTTGGTAGATTGCTTTTGTGAAGCTGCTTTGGAACAATAGCCATTGTAAAAAGCGCTATACAAATAAACTTGAATTGAATTGAATTGAATTTAGAAACTGACATTGGTCAAGCGGGCATGATTATTAGTCTATAATTTCAAAGCGATTGCATTAACTGGTCTATCAGTACGGTGTACCTGAGCAAAAATGCCTCTGCGACTGCGAAGGGCATACTTCAGTCTTTTGGTGAAAAGCGCTCGAAGCTGCTGACATGTGAGGAAGCAGCCTGTTAGGGGAGCACTGCCACCCTGACCATCCCCACTCAACAGATCTGTCTCCTGGGCCTCTGTGTGCCAGAGAAAGGCCTTCTGGTTAATAAACATCTTATTACAGCTGCTCCGATCTGCGCTACTGCTGTCAACAACAACTACAGTCTGTTTTGTTTTATTTTGTACCTCTCCTGATTGGCTGTTTTCGTCCTGTCAGCGAAGCAGAGAGAAGAGCAAAACAAACAATTTAAATTCCTGACAAAACCACACCTCATACTTTGGTTTGGTTTCAGTGCATCCCAACTTGCATACTGTATTACTGTCTTAAGAAATATATTGACCAACTAGTAATTGGTTAGGTTGTGATACGTTTTACTTTTTGGATTCAAACTGGATTCACTTTTTTTCTGTAAAAGACAAAATTTTACAACTACTCCCTGAAAACTTTTTTTTAGAGAGTATCACAAGGCATTCGTATGGATTCTCCTAAGTGTAAACAATCAAAAAAGTTGTGTACCTGGGGAGAAAAATGGTTTGAGTAAATTATGTTATTTTTGTTTTTTACGTGAAAAAAAAGTATTCTCCTAACTTAAGATTGTTTTACTGATATTTTTACTACCGGATCTGACATAATTTCAGTTGTATTTTTGTCTATGGAGGGTCAGATATCTCTCTGATTTCATCAAAAATATCTTAATTTGTGTTCTGAAGATGAACAATGGTCTTATGGGTTTGGGACGACATTGTGTTTAGTCATATATAAGTGATGTATAATTGATGAAAACTCCTTATATTCAGATTTATGCATTTTTTGCTTTTTCCAGACAAAATTAGCTAAGAAAGAGATTGAAATCAAACTAAAAGTTAAAATTGATTAAATACCAATGAGATGGATGCAAAACTAATACAGATACAGAATTTATCTTCCAGAATCTGGAAGTAAGTTTGGGGAGCTCATTTTTAGTCAATCTCCTATTCTGAAATGTCTGTCTTGAAGAAATTGACTCCTAAAACTTACTGCCAGATTCTGGAAGATAAATTCTTCTATCTCTTTCTAATCTCTTTCTTGGCTCATTTTAGATTGATGTGGTTTGGGATTGGTAAAATGTTCTTGGAAAAAAATAGGACCAGAATTTCAACTTGCATAATAATATGGAAAGCAGTGTAGTGAAATTTAATGACGTCAAGGCTGTAATGTGATTATTAATGAATATTAGGGCATACGTGATCCAAGTTAGCCGTTACACTTTGTCCAGTAGTAAGTAATACAAACCATAGACATGTATAGATGCCCCACTGGACCGCTCCTGGTACATAGTTGCGGCCACCATCTTGGAACGGTAAGCCACACTCATTCACCATACTGTAGATTCACACACTGCTGTTGAGTAGTTCTGTGCAGGATTGTGGCATCTTCCGAATATTCATTGACTGAGACCCTCTTAACTGCCCACAGTAAGTTAAACTCTGGTATGAAATGTATTTAATTACCTGTGTCTCTGTCATCAGACGATGGCCCCTGGTGGACTGGAGATGCTGCTGGCTCCTCAGGTTCTGCATCTACACCTGTCTCCTCTGCCACACGTAAAAATATCTGAAATATACAAGCAAAACATTATAATCTCGAAAAGCCCCTTCTGCCTCCACATGGCGAGAGGATATATAATGTTACAAAAGCACCCATGAGGACAGATACTCCCTACCTACTACCGGTTTATTATTAGCTAATGTTAGAACCCACAAACACTTAAGAGGGATTTCTCTCTTGGTGCCAGAATGGGAAAATTACTGGCCATTGACAGACTTGTGTCCCACAACCTTGAACTTTAGAGCAGGGTAAATCCTTTTACAGTAAGAATGAATCAGTGGAGATGACAAGCTTTCCTCAGAACCGCCTCACCTCTTCTAACGTGGTGTCTGACAGTCCGTAACTGACCACACCGAACTCGCCCTGTCGTTTGTCCAGTTCGTTCAAAAAGAGAGCGAGACTGCCGTCCTCAGAGGCAGAATGGGGCACGTTGATGACCGCCTCTCTGCCGATGTCCTCCACCAGCTGAGCATCAGGGATGTTCTGCTGTGCAAGAGCCATTAGGGCTGCAACATCTAAAACAGAAAGGTATCAGAGCCCACAAATCAGGGATAGGCAGTTCAGGTCAGAGAGGTCCACTTTCCTGTAGAGCTTAATGCCAGCCCTAATCAAAAACACCCGAAGAAGCTAATAGAAGTTTTTGGAGATTACTAGAAAGCTACAGGCAGATGAGTTTAATTGAGGTTGGAGCTAAACTCTGCAAGATCCTAAAGACCAGATTTGCTCAGCCCTGTCTTATGGCTTGCTTCCACTGAGCAATACGGGTCAGTATGGTATAATACCCTTCGGGAAAGAACAACCTGATCAAGCTTGCATTTCCTCTGCCAACTGTACCCTTACTTGATAGTCGTAGTGTAAAGGTTCAAAATAACAAGAGTGCATATTGAGAAACGGCTGTCTGTAAAAACATAAAATACACCTGGTAACCCAAAGCTGGACCTACCAAATCCATTCTCTTCACTGCCCAGTCCTGTGTCATCACTTACTGAAGAATCGCTGTCCTGAAACACAGATACCTTTTTATTACTTTAATATTATAGAGGAAAGTAGTGTATAACTGGTGCACTACTGTAAGAGTGTTTTGTTTAAAGTATTTACTTTAGAACCTAGTGTTTTTTCTTTTCTCTTTTTCCATAGGTTCAGTTAAGCATATGAACATGGTAAGCACAACTGAATCTGCAATAAAGCAACTGGTTTGAGATCACCCTGAACAAGGTGGTCTCACCCCAATTCCAACCGAACTTTGGATCGGTTTAGTCATGGCGAGAAAGTAATCGAACCCAAAAGCAAAATAAACCAAACTGTGTAACTCATAATAGGTAATTAGAAGTAATAGTTAGAAAGTTAGACTTGTAACAAAAAGGTTGCAGTGAAAAGGCATTTCAGGAATCCTGAAACATGCATTTGATCAATAAGAGGATCATTTTACTCACATGTGACTTCTTTTGAAATGTTGCCTTGTGAAAGCAAAAGTGATCCAAGTAGAAAATGCAACATTGTAACAATTAAAGTTCCTATTTTGGAACAAACAATCTACAGGTCTGAAAAAGTTCTCAAGGTGCTCAACAGCAAATGGAATAACTGCTCTCAAGTGGATCATCTTACCTTGGAAACTGCAGTTAAAGGGAGTTTGGTGCTGGTGCTGCTGGGCGTACTATGCATCTCTCTCTTGACCAGCGTAAGGTAGTATCCAGTACCAAGACGTGCCTTGAGAAAGAGTGGCGTTCCACAGCAGCACAGCTTCCCCTGGGAAATGATTGCAATGCGGTCCCCGAGGAGATCAGCCTCATCCATGTAATGTGTGGACAGAATGATGGTGCGGCCTGAAAACCACAGGGCATTTAATCTGACAGAGGACAAACCAGTAGGTATTGTAATTTTTCAAAAAACAAAGCTTCAAAAGACCTTCACGATACTTGAGCAGAAGGTCCCAAATCCCACGGCGGGAGTAGGGGTCCACACCAGCTGTGGGCTCATCCAAGACCACAACCTTTGACCCCCCTATGAAAGCGATTGCAACAGAGAGTTTCCTTTGCATGCCCCCTGAAAAGAAAGACAAAAAAGTATAGCAGAGAGGTCACAGCTGAGAGAACATCATCAAGACATTAAACACCTGAATGGTACTGTGATGAAATGTTAAAGGTGTCTAAATACATTTCAGTTTGACTGTATTTGTTAATCTACCTGAAAGGTTTCTGGTCTGCTCATGTCGTTTGTGTTGTAAGCCCACATCCTCAAGAAGTGAGTTTATCTCCTTCTTCACCTCTCCCATGCTCATGCCCTTCATTCGACCGTAGAACCATACATGCTCCTCCACCGTCAGACTTCAGTGACAAAGACGTAAACATACACAATATGTTAGTATAGAAAATATTAGTTTGGCTCATAAGTGAACACAAATGTTAATTATTACGATTGCAAAAAACTATTGTAACATGCCAATAATGTTGGTTACTACATCAAAGTTATATTATCATTCAGTACTTATATTGCAACAGAATAATAATTAATTACATATTATTGTGTCAAAAAGCAAAAATACAAAAATTAATAATTAGTTACTCATGAGCAGACATTTTAATATCAAATGACTAAATCAAATGTAAATGTAATAATCAGTTACTCATGAGCAGACATTTTAATATCAAATTAATCAGTAAAAAATAACATCAGTGCACCTCAAAGTAAAATGACCACAGTACAGTTATCATGATATCACTGGTGCCCTACATGTCAAAGAGGACATTGTGCTGGGGACAAACTCCCAGAGTCCTGCGGATCATGTCCATATCTGTGCGAATGTCCATTCCTTTCACATATATTGTACCAGCAGTGGGAGGAAACAGTCCTGTTAGAATGGACCTGTAAGTCAAATCATCGGGACGTTTTTTAGGAGTTAATCAATTAGTTTGACAAAGATCTTAAAGTAAATTAAATATCTTTAAATGATTTATTAAGCTCTCACATAGTAGTCGTCTTGCCGGCTCCATTATGACCCAGAAAAGATGTAATTTGTCCCTCGTAGAACTTCATGTTAAGGTGATTGACGGCAAGCTTGGCCCCTTTTTTATAAATCTTCACCAAGTTCCTTATGGAAACTCCCAAAAGTAGGTTTGTCGGTTCAGCTTCAATCCGATCTTTATTCAACATTGCAAGACATATCCAATCAAAAACATGCTCTACGCATCACACAACAACTGAAAGCTTCTTCAGATGCTCTTACCATCGGGTTCATCTCTAGGTGCTGGAGGAACAGGCAAGCCCACCTCTAATGGTACCCCGCCCCAGTAATTGAGCTGGAAGATAAAGTACCATGGCCTGGGGATCCCATACTGTCCTGTTAACACATTCAGTTTTGTTGTGTTTTACATATAGATAAAATCACAACTATAAGTGTGTTTATCATTTATGTTTAACAATCTCACAAACTGCATTTGATGTGTAACAACATGTTACTTTGATTGCATTAGGTAATAATGCCACGATACTTTGATGCTGCATTGCATGTGAACATATAGACAAAACCTACACATTACCCCCCGTTTTCGCTTTGTAAATAACAGTGAAACAGGAAGGCCTTGGGTCAATACCTGATCATTTCAATCTTTTATAAATTCAGTTTTTATTGCATTGTCTTTTTATTGTCGATTTGCATTTAACTTTTTATAATAAATTTGTGATGTACACAACCATTGAAAGGGTTGGGTGAGTAATAATGTAATACTTTTTTAGCAAACAGGCATGCAATCGATCAAAAGTGACAGTAAAGACTTAGAAATTCTGTTCCTTTCCAATTTATATTTACCCTGAAACAACCCTATCAGAAATTCCACAAAGACCACGGTTTTCAACATTTTATAATGATAAAAAAATGTTTCTTGGCCACCAAATCAGCATATTAGAATGATTTAGAGATCATCACAGGAATTGATTCCACTTTAAACATTTTACAATAGCAACCAGTTTTGTCTAATTGTATGTAGTGCTTTTACTGTATTTTTATCATTGATAAGTCAAGACATCGAAGGAAGACACAGTTAGAATGGCGTTTGCTCTCAGAGAGGTGCTTTACCTGGAAAAACGGCTTCAATGTACCAAGTAGCCAGCGCATAGATGACGGCATCTGCATACAGCATCACGATGGAGATAGTGAAGTTGTAGTGGTCTCCCTCCATGGGGCTTGATTTCAAGTTGAACCACTGGATCCCCACACCCTGCTCTTCATACTGAGAGAAATACTCACAGCCAAAACCAAAGGCCACTGGAGACAGGAAGCTCTGCGGAGAAATAAGGCATTATTTTAAACGTTTGAACCACAGGGTTTATAAATTAGTTCTTTTCTAGGTGTTGCATGAAGATGAAAGCAGCTCTCACCGCTAGGATCCTGTGTGTGCTGGTCAGATGTTCCCTCCAGGCCACGCACAGCACATACGGCAGGTAAAGAGTGAAGTAAATGAGTCCTCCACACGCTGCTGCCAGGTTAGCTCGTGAGAAGAACGTGCTGATGAGGAAGCAAAGCATGATGGTGGCTGTAGCAAAGGCAGCCAGGAAGAAGAAAACAACAGCCGGGTCACTGTAGGGTAAGATGTCACCCCACTGCAGGAGACAGAGAAGAGTCACAAACCTCAAACAGGGTACATTTATCGCAATAAATCTCTTTTGACGAATAAGAGGGGAAAAATAAGTACTTTACACTATCAGAGTTCACCTTAAGGGCGGCGATAAGCAGTCCAGCGCTGAACAGGAAGGGCAGGTAACTGCTGATGAACCAGCTGAGCCACAGCATCCCAGAACTTAGACCCATGATACGCATTGTCTCCTTCAGACGAGCCTCTTTCTCATAGACAACACCCTTTATGATCATAGCCACTGAATAGATCCACGCCAGTGTCATAAACAGAGGCAGAGAACGATTCAGGACGCGTATAAACCTAAGACAAGAGAATAAAGACAAGTGTCTAAGACTATGTGTCTATGTGGTTTGGGATTTTTGGAGTGATGTTGTCTTATATGGTTTAAAAACATTTTTTATAAACGTTTACATTTTATGACTCAATATCAAGTAAACAGCAATAACACTGATGTAACCTTGAATATCTACTTTACGGTTCGAAAGTAAGATTTTGTGTTTTTTGTGAAATGGTTCTACAATTTAAAATATCTGTTTATACACACACACACACACACACATATATATGTGTGTGAAGATAAAGCTGAATTTTCAGCATCGTTACTCGTTTACAGGATCCTTCAGAAATTTTAATATGCTAATTTAATGATCAAAAAACATGGCGTATTATCAGTATTGAAATCACTTTGCTGCTTTATATTTTTGTGGAAACATACAAAACATATTTAGGACTTTTTGATGAATAGAACAGCATTTATCCGAAACAGAAATCTTTGGTAACAATTATAAATGTCTTTATTTATTATGCCAAAACATCAGTAAATAAAATAATAAGCATTAATATTAATCTCATAATAGTGTAATGTTAAAAACTCACACGTCATCAACGAAGCAAGGGTAGGGCATCTGTTGCACGTATATGCCCGTGTTTGGCTCTTTACCGGTGAGCAAACGTGTCACCGCTCTCTCAACTAAATCCTGTACATAAATAAAACCGCCCCAAACATAACGGAGGTCACTGAACGGTTCAGCAGCCGGGCCTGGATCCCAAAATCTGTCACACAATAAAACACGATATCAGCTTCATTTAATCAATCGACCGTGCGAGTGTGTGGACATTTGAGCATACTTGTCTTTGATCTTGTTCGTGCGGGTTACATCGTCTATGTCCATGCGGATCTTGTACTTGACATGGGGAGGCAGAGAGGATGACGAAGGCTCTGGAAGGAGGAAGACAATTCCGGCCCAAAACTGCCGATCTTCCAGCAGCTCCAGGGCTCGTTCGACCATCTCACCCTCCGTGGCCAGACCCTCCAGTTTATTCAGAGAGAAGCACTGGAACAATAGATGATAAATATGACAATAACTGGCCTGGCTCTAAAGCATCCATTGAAAGTACAAATCCTTATACGTCACACTTATATTCAGATTAATAATATAGTTTGTCCTAACGTCTATGTGCCTTATCTGTCACATGTTCCTGGCAATACAACTACATGAATTATTCATTAATAATTGAGCAGGTTGTCTACATTGTTCTTTTTCAAAGTGGAAAAACGTCTGGTTATTTGTTAATCGGTCATTTAGGAGGGTGAAAGCAACTATTATATGTAACTTATAATTTGTTTTATGCAAAGTATAACAATTATGTTGCAAGTAAATTGCATGAATAGTATAGGCATATATTTTGTGGTGGATTTTATTGAATCATGAGTTTTAAATGGACCTTAAAGTTCCCTTCCTCATGAACGTATATTAATATAAAACATTAATTAATTTCACCTTTCGACCATAATATCTAATGTTTCATTTTGAGTTAACAAAGTATGTACTTATACAGTACGCACATTAAGTTTGTAGTATGCAAATTAGGCCATACCAGCGCTTTGGGATAAACATCACGTCCCTTCCTAGTGTACAGATAACAAGTGAAACCAATCAGGTTTACTACTTAAGCTGGTCGTAACACGAGCTGCGGATTGCGAGTACCTTAGTGAGTTCTGAGAGAGCGCTGAAGGTGGTGTTTAAATCCTGAAACAGATCCAGCCAGGTGGGTGGAGCGCCATCTCTACGAGGTGTATCTGGGTCAGGCGTCGAGAGGAACCGGGAAATGCGAGAGGCCGTCCAAGAAGTGTGCTCAAGTTGAAGATTCACAACTACCGCCACCTCAGGCCTTCTCAGGAGATCCTGCAGAAGCCGAATCTCTACACCGCTCTCCATGAAGGTTTTAATTCTGGGACCCACTTCCTGCCACGCCTCCTGCATGTCATTCAGAATCTGGAAGTCCTGAAAAGTTTTGTTGACCTAAAGGAACGAGAATGGCATTGAAGTAACAAAGACATCTCATTTTTGGACAACAGGCATAAAAGATGAGGGGCTGAGCGGAAGGGGGCGGTACCTCTGACATGACCATACGGGTGACTGGTGTGTCTGGTGTGTAGAGCAGCTTTCCGATGAACAGCGGTTTGATGCTTCGCCACACGATCCGCGAGAGAGGGTTCGACTCCAGACTTTGAATCAGGTTTTCACAGAACGGCGCTAAAAGGTACAAAAAACAATGAAAGGATTTAATACGTTACATAGCTTGCTACGGTTTCAATATCAAAATAAAAAATGCATAATTTTTATCGTAGCGTGTTGAGTTTCCCAGATGCTTAGGTGTCTTGGGTAAGAAAAAAAATTAAAGACAAGCTATTTAAACTTCAAAGTAAAAACATTATACACTTGGCATATGACTCATATTCAAATGTGCCAATAAAATATTTTAGAGCTCAGCAGACCTATGAACATATTCAATTGTATTTATTTCCACGACTTTTACTTGGTCTGGAAATAACAGCTTTAAAATTCCCTAGCAAAGAGTGCACCGCGCATCCGTGAGGGTGCAATATCTTTAAAATATCGTAATTCGTTCGATTTTTAACATTTTGAAAAGAAGCCTTCACCGAAACAAGCGTTTCAGAATTCAAAAATGCATATGCATGGGCAGAATTTGTAATGGATGCATTAAAAGAACGAGTGAATCATTACACCGTCAAACACGTCTTACTAGTGCTGTTGTCTTTTTCAAGGTCTGTCTCCTCCGATGCATTTCTGCCCAGGAAAGATTTGATGTCCTGATCTTCATACCAGTTGAAGGAAGGGATTCTCTCTCCCCCAGCTTCTGGGTGCCCGCACATGATCCTGGAGAAGGCACGAAAGCTCTCGCGGGGCAATGCTGAGCGGTTTTCAGGTGTCAGTAGCCTCATCTCCGAGTTCAGCTCTGAGAAACTGGACAGAGAAGAGACCTGAGGAAGAAGAAAAAAGTCAAAATGGACCTCTAACGTGTTTGCATCATTAAGCGTATTAAAATGTATTATTTACGTATCACGTACAGTTTCATAGTAAGTGTGAGAACTCAAAACTACTCACGTCATCCATGACTGACGCTAGTTCCCGAGACACAGAAGAAACAAGGCGACTGATGAGTTGAAGATCAGCTGCATTTGCCCGTAGTCTGTCTCTCTGAAAGGAATGAACATGAAGAACACAATTCTAATGTAAAATTTTAGATCAAATTTAGCAATTTACAATTACGATTTCGATCACTCTGGTGACTCAAACTGATAATTCGTCTTTCTAGACTCTTTCTAGAATGAGAAAGTCCCATCTCCTAATACCACACACTTCTGACTAGCATAAGCAAGCGGCATGATATATTTCAAACGCCCATATTATGAGTTATGAAAGATTCATAATGTGGTTTTGGAAGTCCCAAATAACAGGTGGACATACAAACAAGGTCAAAAAACACTTTCATTTTCTTATAATATGCATTTATTTATACCTTATTAGCTCAATGATTAATTTTTCCATTTTATTAAAGCTGTGTTTGTGACTTTAAACGCAACAAACGTAGAAACGAGTGGCAAATAATTAATTAGCCTTTTTTATTTTTTATTATAAAAGTATTTTCAGGTAGCCTTAGTTCATATTTTTAGAATAAAGATACATAAGTCATACAGCGCCCTACGACTAGCCCTGTTTTAGACTGATAACTTATTAACTGCATATTTTTTTATTAATGTGCCTTAAAGAAAATGAAATGCTGGTGACAATGCAGTTTTGTTTTGCTCATTCATATCTGTTAAAGAAAAGATGGCTCTTTTGGCACTCATGACACAATTTGTAAATAAAGGTTTATCATTTCTGTCGTAGGCTTAGTCCTTTTTTTAAATCTTTCCAATGAGGAGGAGAAGACAAATTTGAGTTTATGTGCGGCACCCCGACCAGCAAGTTCCACCAGCACTTCGAAACAAAGAATAATTATGCAAAGCCATTGGTTCATTTGATTTGTTTTGTAAAGCTTCGTTTCTCCCTTCATTGCGTGGAACTCACTAACCGTGAGGATCTTGCTGAAGTCCAGCTGTGAGAGGAAGATCTGCTCGGCCTTCTGCATAACATCTGAAGGCACAGCACACAGCTCCCTTTGCAGTTCGGGAAAAGAATCTCTTTCGTCGACAGTGAGGTAACGACCCAAGAGGGAACCATTACAGACGATGTCTGAGAGACGAATTCCTTCACCTGATAATGCAACCTTGACAATAAAGATGTGTTAAGGTCATGTTGAAACAGAAGTAGCAGATATATGATGAGGGTCACTTTGGGATTCAAAAAAAGCTTGCAAGGGTGGGTTTAATCAGACTAAATAAGTCAAGCCGAAGAGGAGTCAAGTCTTTTCTTTTAAATTAAACAGTTTATCAGTAGCGTGCAGTTTCATTTCATGCCCATCTTAAAACCAGACTGAGAAAAAACTACCTAATCAGTTTCAATAGTTGGCTCTAAACGATAATGCAGTCTGGTAGGGGGAAGCACTGACTGGTCCTTACGCCAGTTCAGAATCCAGATTTCCAGAGGAGGATCATAAGCAGTTCATTTAGTGGAAAAATGCATTTCTCACCACTTGAAGGTTCAATCGTGCCCTCAGTAACTGATCAACAGAGGCCGAGGGGACGCTGGTGTTCGTCCGCAGGAAGGAGGAGAAGCTTTCGTTGGCTCTGAGATACTCTCTTACGGGTAGATCTTCAAGTGTGTCACAAAATACAGAAATGTTACATGCTTTTCGAACTGTAAGCGGTAGGCTTATATTAAATCTAGTGCAGTCAAATGATTAACTGCGATTAATCGCATACAAAATACGTTTTGAATACATAATATATATTTATTACGTACATATATACACATACATATGCTTGTACATATTGAAGAAAAATATATGTGTATATTAAATATATTTGCACATGATGTAAATTATATAAATACAAATATACACATTTAAATACATGTAAATATTTAAAAAATATATACTGTATGAATGTGTGTGTGTATATATATATATATATATATATATATATATATATATATATATATATACACACACACACAACAAAATAGATATACACAGCACACACACATATATTATGTAAACAATTGCAATTAATCATTGAATCATCTTAAAAACTGAATCTCACATGGGAGTTTCTACAATGAGATATTTGATTGATATGTCATACTTGGCCAAGCGTCTGGTCTTTCCCCGAGTCTCTGGATTGCCTGTGACAGGTCCTGCAGGCTGGAGAGGACTGTCCGGTTACCACTGAGTGTCAGGACGGTTCTGATATCCACTAAAAGCCGAGACAGTCTGAGTGAGAGAATAAACCTCCATTAATGGCCAGGGCCAAAGAGAAGCGAAGTCACAAAACACCGTCTGAAACACAGAAAGGCGCCTCACATGGAGTTTTCAAAGTTGCTCACTCGCCCGGGTGTTTCTCCTGCTGTGGGGTGATGAAAACAGGGGTTGTTGACATTGCAGACGATGCCCTGAACCCATGCCAGCGTGCCTGCTGAAGGAAGGGCTTTGTTGGGAAAATGACCTGAAATGAAAAAGATCAGCAACACTGAACGTGAAACATTCATTTGAACATTTACTTCAAATGAAATGTAAATGTAATTCATGAACATTTTGGAATGCAGACCAAAGGCAAAATGTGAGATGCATAGCAGTGGGAAAATAACACACATTTATAGCGTTGCACTATTAGAACCCTGTGCCGTGCATCATTTCACTTTAAAAAAGTCCTTGACTGAAATTTCTTCTGGCGAGCCATCAAAAAGGTCATGATTTAGTATTAACAATGTCACAAGGGCTCAACAACGTCCTGATTTTCACTGTGGCTAATCAGCTTTGTGTTCCTGCCACCTGCCGAGCGTGGAGGGCACCACTTACATTGGCTCTGTTTATACGGTGGGTGCGATTGTCGGACAGCGATGAGGATGAGGAAGAGGAACAGCGGCCACAGGAGTTCGACGACAAGCTGGACCTGTAAAAGAAAGAACAAGACTTGATCCCGTTTTGCTACATCTCTCACAGAGCGTGCTGCAGCTGAATTAAAGTTACGGCACCTTGTTTCTCCTGCGGTATGTGAAGTTTTTCCACAGCAGCAGGTAGAGCTGTGTTCCAATGGCCATGACGGATGGCACAAAACTACACAGCCATGGCAACAGAGGAAACCTACAACAAGAACAAAACATGCTACTCTTCCGCCGTGCAAATACAATGGCATATACTATCGCTCCAAGCCAAAAAGCCATTCAACTCAATAAAGGGCCTTCTTCTGTTGACCAATCGTCTAAAAGTACCGGTTTAAAAATGTCAGGTACTGTAACTTTAATCCATATGAACTGTGTTCAATAAGATTTCTAAATCTAAATGAAAGCTTTGGATAAATATAGCCTATGAAACTGTCTTGTTAACTTCAAATTTTGAGCTTCTGTAATTAATTACAGCACAATAACAAAACGCTCATTTGGGGGGCGAACAAACCGTTTAAATGAATGGATGAGTAGTAGAAAGTTCAAAAGCATGATCTCCTCAGATTTGACTGTCACTTCCTATTCTTGAAATCCTCATTATGCTAATTGGCTTACACAGAGTTGAGACAAATAAATCCCCCCAAACTGGGCACAGAAAATATAACACGGGATTGCGTCTAGACAAAAAAAAATGTTAATGACTGAAATTATTACGGGCTTTAAAACTAGAAATTGTTTACAACTGACCTTCACAGCTGACAAACATCCATTGTGGAAGTCGATTAATTATTATTATTTTAAGATACCCCAAATTTTCTCAAAATAGAAATAATTTCACAGGATTTTTTTCTTGCGGTGTTTCATTAAATAGAACATGTTATCGCGTATAATAGTTATGCTATTAATAAGTATAGCCCGTTCATCGCAGGTCATATAATATCGAATGATTCACATTTCCGGTACACTAGCTTTAATGTTCGCTGTAAATGTCTAGAAACGCCACATTAATCACAGGTACAAGGTTGTTACCTTTAGTTTTTTCCCAAACTCCCGCTGCTTCATGAATGTAGCCGGTTCGCAGTCTTCCCGAGCGCTACCGGTGTTACAAGATCACTTCGACGAAGCGCAACGATGGGCGGGGCTTCCATTCAAAACAGTGAAACCACATTGAGCTTTCAACCAATCGAGAGCGCTGCACTCAAGACGTACAGCCAATCGCTTCCTTTGTGTTCATTTTAGCGCCCGCCCACTCAGGTTTTACATAAACTCTGCGCAATTTCCGGCGCATGGACAGCGAGGACGTCATTATTTAAAATACCGCATGTATTGTGTCAGAAATTATCTTGCTCTCACACACACACACACACACACACACACACACACACACACACTAAATACATTTTATAAACATGTACTACTCCTTTTTTAAAATAAACACACGCGACAAGGGAAACCGTCTTTAAGTACTATCTTTAATAAACATCTATTACAGCAGTTATTAAAATATACCTCTTTCTACAGCTAAAAACAAACCCAGGCATAGGTCCAATATTTTTTTTACAGGCACTAATTCTTGAGCTCCGTAAAGAGCATGTAAACCATTTAAAAACACTGAACATCAAATCCGTACTGCGATACTGCAGAAGTGCTGGAAGCTTGAGATGGAAGGCTCAAGATGATTCGAGATTCATTTTAAGTGTGGATTCTAATGCATAGTCATTCAAACGCAAGGCTTGTCTTCAGGCACCTCGGCTCAGCAGCAAGAGCAAAAACAAAAATGTACACATACAAACCAGCAGTTAAATAAGCAGCTCTAAAACGGCTTTAAAATGGAGGTCCATGATCTCTATACATTCTTACACTGCTCAGCTTTGACAGATTTGCTAAAAGGCAGAGTTGAAATGAAAGCGTTTTTTTTCTACACTCAGCGGCAAATTTGCATGTGACCGTGAGGACCTGAGAGGACCCGTCTCCTATAGGAACACGGGCTGATCTAGGCCGGTCAGGAGTCGGTACGTTGACGTCGGCATAGTCTTCAGATGGATCTATTACAAATCAGAGAAAATCAATTATTGAGAATTATATGACTCTTACTGAGTGCATCATCAGAACTATGTATTTTAGATGCAAATGATGAGACTCTTCTCTGGTGATGTATAATGACTTTTACAATCATTTGTTTAACCCTGCAAGCTCACGTTCACCTGTCTCCATTTTTGAGCAACCAATGCTCCATATATGGTTTACGTTCTACCTAACAACTGATTGTATTTGAAAAGTCTAAAAGTCTGAATTTAATTTCAAGTCGTTTTTAAATCATTCTTATTATAGTATAAAGTAAGCATTATGTTTAAAGCCAAATACCTCTCCTACAGCATTGGACAGGATTTGGATGATCTTCTCGTGAGGTGTAGCTACGACACTCTGTCCATTGATCTCAATGATGCGATGACCAACTCGAATGCCGCCCCGCTCGGCTATTCCACCCCGCATTAAACTGCAGATCTATTGAAGAAATCGGGTTGACAGAATATCAGACGCTCAGCCCGGTTTTACAAGCACGGTGGCATAAAACAGTAGCGAACAGCAGCTTACGATCCCATCTTCCACGCTGAAGCCCAGCTGATACTTGGGGTCTGGACGCTTGATGATCGCATTGGTGACAGGAGGACAGTGAACGATGCTGAGCTTTATTATCGAAAGGTTCTTCAAATCCTAGAGAATATGATAAATCAACATTCGGCCACGAAATGCAGAGGTATTTGGACCTTTAAAGGGTTACTCCGCCTGTCTTTCCAAACAATAAAAAGCTTTATTCATCCTCAGAATACAATTTAACATTTTCGATGAAAACCGGTACTGTCCCATTGATTGCCAAGTAAATACTATTGTCAAGGTACAGAAAAGCATGAAAGACATCGTTAGAATTCTCCATCTGCCATCAGTGGTTCAACCGTAACGTTATAAAGCTGTGAGAATATTTAATCTGTGGATATAAAGCAAAAATAACAACTTTATGAAAGGAATAGTTCATCTAAAAATGAAAATTCTGTCATCATTTACTCACCCTCGAGTAGTTCCAAATCTGTACAAATTTTTTTGTTCTGCCGAACACAATGGAAGATATTTTGAAGAAAGTTTGTAAGCAGGCTTTTTTGGGGTCACCGCTAACTTCTACAGTAGCACAGTCTACTCAACTAGTTCCAAATCTGTATTTTCATTTTCAGATGAACTATTCCTTTAATAAAGTTGTTATTTTTGCTTTATTTCCACAAAAAAAGTATTCTCGTAGATTCATAGCGTTACGCTTGAACCACTGATGGTAGATGGAGACTACGTCTTCCATGCTTTTCTGGACCATGACAGTGTTCATTACTCCCAGCCTCCCGATTTTCATCCAAAACATCTTAAATTGTGTTCTAAAGACGAATGAAGCTTTGGAACGACGTGGTGATTAATGGCAAAATTGTCATTGTGGGGTGGAGTAACCCTTTAAGTTTAGCTTCTGGTTGGTCTTACTCGTATGATACTTTGGCAGGTGGCGATGGGGAGGCCCACCAGACTGGTGCCATTAACGGACATGATGCGATCGCCGATGCTCAGCTCTCCAGAACGTTCTGCAGGGCCGCCGTGCAGCAGATTAGCCACCACCACAGTCGGCAAGATGGAGCCCCAGCCAGACTCAACGATCGCGACTCCTAATATCTCTCCGGGCCTTTTTGATATGCACACCTGAAAAATAACAGAGGTGAATGGTTTTCTTCGTGCTATTTCGCAACCACTTTCGGCACAGATCCGCATAGAGGAAAGACATCCTCACCTCACGGATATTTTCAGAGCGAGAAAAGTGAACCAGGTCTCCGTTGTAAAGTTCTTGAGTGCCGAGGTAATCGCTGTACTCGCCTGGCCTCAAATCACTAGCTTTTATGCCATTAGTGTATAGAAACTGCTGATACGCAACACCAAAAGCCTGACCGATGGCCTGTGCGATGGTCTGAGCCTAAAGAAGACACAAAAAAAAAAAAAAAAAAAAAAAAAAAGAGTAAGAAACATAGATAAATATACCTTTCGCGTCATTATTTGATACGTATAATAATTCACCTACAATGCAACATTTTTACACTATCCACTGCAAACCAAAATCACACAGAAAACGCTCACATCCTCTGAAGAAAACACGTGGCAGATCATCCAGCACTTTTTCTGCGGCGCTGCAGAGCTAGCCGTCGTGTCTGCTGATTTGCGATTGGCTGGCTTCCTGCGGGCCATCAGAACTACAATGTTCCCGATGTCTGCGATGTATGAAATCATCTGCAAAGCATGGTCCATCATGGCCTCCTGGAAGCACGAGAGAGTCCAGTCACACTTGAGAAAAAGCAGCACTCACAGTACATTAGAAGGACTGCCTGGTTTGTTTTTTGGTCTAACCTGTGTGTCCGCACTCAGTACTTTGATTCTCTGCGTGGAGATGAACAGATCGACCTCTGTCATAGGCTGAGACTCTCCTTCAGGTGCCTAGACAGACATGCATATATCAAATGGTATATTAGCCGTGTTAAAAATGTCAAACTAGATTTCTAGAAATCCAAAAAAAGAAATGCATGTAAAAGGTATCTTGAGTAAAACTCAAGAAAGTGTATTGCGGGCTGTCCCTTAGTGGCTCAAGCCAAAGTTTGAGGTTGAAAATTAAAATCCATCATTCAAAGTCGTTCCAGACTCATAACTTCAAAACGAAAATGAATAACCCTATGAGGATTAGGACGATATCGATTCTTTAAAGTCTAGGTAACCAAAACTTTGAAGATCCAAAAACGTCATAAGGGCATTGTTAAATGAATCTGTATGAACTGAGCAGTTTAAATCGTCTATTGAGAAGAAATAAACATTGTATATAACATTTAATTTTTATTTATTCACATATGTATGCATTATTAGATTAAGACCCTTTTATTGTTAAGTGTTGAATGTATGTAGCCTTGCAAGTAAAGGATTTTTAAATAAGAAACTCTATGCAAGAGTCTGGATATGGAATTTTAATGTAAAGATAAGATCCACCCAAAATCATCTGTGCTTTACTTGCTTTCTGGAGCAGAAGGTTCTGGAGTATCAGAAGGTTTTTTTGTTCTTATTAATTCATGCTGTGGCATCTTTATAAACGTTTTGGATATTTTAAGTTACTTTAGACTTCTTTTACTTTTAAAATGAAGCGTGTTACATTTATTGCATAACTGTTCATTTTAAATTTATAGTGGCCCAATTGGGCCTGCAGATATAATCCTTGTTTCCTGCCATACTTGACAAAAATTTGTTGAACTTGCTTGTTTTTAAATGAAATGATATTGTTCCACCTTAATGCGATCCACGGCTTCCTGTGCCTGAGCCATCCGGGCGTTGGTGGAGGGATTTTTCTCAGACTGTAATTGTGTAGATCCAAGATATTTAGCTCCAAAGATCACACCATCCAGGAGGTCTTCGGGATCACATGGTCCAGGCACTTAGACCAAATCAAAGACATTATCAAATACATGATAGGAGCTGTGAAAGCGTAACTTGTAAACACTTCTACACTGAGTTTCATACCACTCTTATAAGCCGGCTGTGTCTCAGCTTCCTGTTAACAGAGAAATATAAAATGAATGATATCACAAACAGCTTATCTCTTTGGTTCCATTGCTGTGTTACATTCAACTTAGAAACTCAAGATACCCTACTTTATCTTTGTAAGAGCAAACAAAAATACTACCTGAAGGTCAATTTCCATTTATGGAAATCCACGACTTTACTGACATGTGGACGTACAACATCAAAATATGATGCTGATAACGTGATAAAATCTGATATGATTACAGCTGCAGAAACATATGGAAACCTGTTGTGTCCTTTTTTATAAAATAAAATGGATAATTTAACTCATGATTCTAACTTTATTTAAACTCTAGAGAAATGGACTTCCATAGAATTAACCTGTGGTAATTGCTTCAAATGAGCTTTTCCATCATTTAAAGTGAACGATGTTTAGAAGTAATTTGCCTTTCAGTGCATTACTAACTACAAAAAAGGGCTAAGATCTCACCAGATCGTTGTTTGGAGAGCTGGACTGCTCCGCGCTCAGGCCTTCAGACGCCGTCCACTGATCTTCCTCAGTGATTCCTGAGACCAGCAGCTCATCCTGCAGGTGTCTGTGCCAAGCGTCCTCACTGTGGGATATGGAGATCATCTCATCTGCATCACTGCTCTGCCTTCTGAGCCCCGGCTGATGTCCGGGGGTCACCAGAGGCGTGTGAACAAACAGCGGCGCGATTCTTGGTTCTTCAGGCTCCTCTAGCAGCTGTAGCAGATCTTTCTGATACTCGTGTGAAAAGAGCAAAGCCTCTGGAACGTTTCTGTCTGCATCTGCGCATGCTGACTGGACCCTGGACCCAAGCTCTTGGAAGGAGGCGGTAGAGGCCTCCGCTGGAGTGTATGAATTATGCGGAGCACCGTGATTGGCTAATTCATCAGGTGTGCTGTGGGCAATATTAGCTGTTGATGGATGAAAAAGATGGAGCTGAGTGAGGAGACTTTGAATGTGCGAGTGGTCAATATCACGTTTCACACTTTTTTCTTCAATTTTATCATGTTTCATTTCTTGATTCCTCAATTTTCTTTCTTTGTCCTCGACATAATTCTCTTCTGTTTCTCGCCGTTGAAGTTCAGGCGTGTTCTCGCGCATTTTCTGAGCCCCTTCGGTTTTGTCAGAAGCTTCGCTGGAGTCCTGAGCTCCATTATCACTTACAGCAGAGACCGTGTCTTCATTCAGCTCGTTGTTGAAAGATCCAGAAGCCTCGAAATCTCCCACCGAACAGCTTTCAAGTTCTACAGCCGAACCGGCCTCGCTGGAGGAGTCGGACCTCCAGTCCAGCGGTGGGGGCTCGATGGGGTTATAGGAATCTAGATCCTCCAACTCAGGGCTCTGCCAATGTCCACTCTGCAAATTTGAGAATTCAGGAGGGTTAGTCGAGGAATCCGAACTATTAGGAATCCGGTTTGCACCCTGGGATGAAGCTTCGTTTTGAGAGTTAGAAGGAGGTTGGGAATTCTGTTCAGGCTCCAAAGCTTCACTGTAGAGAAAATCATCTGCCATTACTGCTGGCAAATCTCTGCCTCATCCAGAAACTTCTCAGCTTCCCTTAGGCAAGGCGCTTAATAACCATTCATCTTCAAGAAGAGCCTTGATCCATGTAAAATGACCTAAAATATCAAAGTGTAAGATTAAAGCGGAGTAGAGACGAGTATCATCAGCGTAGCAATGGTGTGAGAAGCCAAGTGTGTATATGATGGGTCTCAGTGTATATGTAGAAGAGAAGGGGTCCAACGACTGAACCCTGAGGAACCCCAGTGACCAGTCCAGTCCATACTCTTCCAGCAAAACATTTTAATCAATCTTTATTATTTTCGACATTTTTCCCCATTTTATAATTATAGTCAACTTACAAAGAGCATGTCACAATACACATGGTAGTATAAGAGTCCAAGAACTATTAATACCATTGTATATGAATATGATATCCATTGCTTAATTGCCTTCAAAGTATCAAGCATTGACTTGTACCACGGTAAGGTGCATTTGCAGTGTGGTCTAGAAAAGATAAGATTCAGATAATAACTACGTACGTTCGCAAGAATTTGGTTCGAAGAGCATGACACGATTTATACATAAAAGCATTCAAATCACGACTGCGACAAAGCAGAAATTTGATTTTCGTGAACACATGACCCAAACACAAAAGATGTGCAAATCAATTTAGTGTCATTTAATTTAACAGCTTACCTTTTGCCTAGATCTTCAATAACTAATCATCACTCAGTATCGTGCAAATCCTGGCAGTCGGTCGGAGCCGGTCAAAAGGATGTCGTGTTTCAGCGAGACATTCCTACAAACTAAAGGCATTGATTTTGTACAAAACCGAGAACTTTTATCCGGTCTTCACTGTGTTATTGTGCGACCCGCAGAACTTCAGCCTACTTCAGAAAATCTACACCGCGCATGCGCGGCAGCTCCAGGCATGACTAATCCATAGCGTCATGAAAATCAAAATGAAAGTCAAAAACGCGAAATGAAAGTTTTCCCATTTCGAAGAATCATTGAAAAAAATAGACATTTATTTCGCAATTGCACATTTACACATTATTAGCATACATTTTACACACCTCCATTCATCTATATACAATTAAGTATTTTTAAATTAATCGTCAGTGAAGAATTTGACAATATTCCTAAATGCAGATCCAGCTAGCCTGTATAAATTGGAAATCGCTAAACATAATAATTATTTATAATAATTACAATTCATATTAATAATGAATTATTGCGCGACATATAATTATTCCAGACGTGAAATCAAGAAGAGTCACTGTTTTGTAAGAGTGAGGCTTTAGGAACACGCTCCTTGATCACCAGAGCTCATCTGTAGAAGGCCTATCAGCGAGGAGGTCGTTCCCATCAGTCCCACCAGCCACGGAGGAAACCGTCCAGCCCACAGAAATCCAGGCGGCATCCAATGAATGGCATTGCAGAGATCTGCCAAACCGCTCAGGATACCGAACACTTCCCCTCGGATCTGCCTCCGGAGCGCAGCTTCCTGAGAAAACGCTTCCTCTCTGCTAATCAGACACAGAGAGCCATTCTGTGTTTGCGCGCTAAATATGGATACATTAACATTTAGACCCAAGCGTCAGCCGAACACCCACCTCCTCTGAGCTGAACCTGACCTTTGACACGTCTGCACTTTTCTCTTCAGGATCAGGACGGACCTGATGGATCTGAACACAAAGACTTTTGCTGTTTAACAGAAACAAACGCAAATTGCACAGTACAGTTTTAGTATGGTTAACTACAACTGACATCTAATTATAATCTAATTCTAAAAAAATTATGAAATAAATATATATATATATATATATATATATATATATATATATATATATAAAATCCAGACATACTAAATCCACCATGTTGATCTTGCATAATTAAAAAAAAGAATTTCTCACTCAATCTTGACCACTTGGATCATCCGAATATTTTTTGGACTAATGTTTTATGAATACTGTACATTCCCATATTATTTTAGTATAACTGAGATACTGTAAGATTTTAATTTTTATTACTCTTTTGTTTAAATTTTTATGTTTTGGGATGGGGTTTTGTCATATTTTATGTGTATATTGTCTTTTTGTTGTTATTCTAATAAATTAATATTTTTATTTTATTTAACTTAATATTTATTTTAGTTTAGTTTTTATATATATATATATATATATATATATATATATATATATATATATATATATATATATATATATATAACTGAATTAGTAGAATTAATTTAATATATATATATATATATATATATATATATATATATATATATATATACACACACACATATATATATATATATATACACATATATATATATATACACACACACACACACACACACACACACATATATATATATACACACACACACACACACACATATATATATATATATATATATATATATATATATATATATATATATATATATATATATATATATATATATATCAATCTCAATCTCACTGTGTGCTCAGTCCAGTCACTGCTTTCACCTGAGTATGTTGAGGATGAGTGATATGCCCCAGAGGCCTGTGCTCAGCACCCACCACTTGTCAGATTTGGTTTTGATGAGCTCAGCATCAGCCGCCCAGGCAATGTGCTCACAGGGGTAATATAACTGATCCGCTACATTATTCACAATTGACATCCAGCGCACCAAAGCATCCTCCTCCTGAGCAAAAAAAACCCATTAAATCGGACTCTCCTTCAAAACCTCAACGTCAGAGTCAAACAGAGCCATCGCGCGTCCTCACCGAGGCTCCTAACCCATAGCTGGAGGAGTACGCCAGCATGGACAGGTCATCGAAGAGCCGGAGAGTGGTTCTGCAGTGACTCAGCTGAGCGGAGAACAGCAGCAGGCTCTTCCCCAAAGAAGAGCGAGAGTTCTTTCCAGCCAGAACTCCACCCACCAGCTGAGAGCCATAGCACAGGGTCCTTATCTGAGCCGAGAACCACACAAACTATTAGAAAAGTCTGCTGCGGCTCCCTGAAATCTAATCAACTTTTTCACGTGGCATCAGACTTTCTCACATGTACTGCACTTCTAACAGGACTTAAGACTAACAACGCACTGTAAATATGTCAAACACGAACCAACAGGGATACTTAAGCTGGATTTAAAGTCGTTTCGGTTCAAAGGTCTCATATCTTAAACAATGTATCTTCATTCTTTTTTCTGTCACACTACATACATACATTTACACACATATACATAATCACTTTTAAATGCAGTACCTACTATTTGTTCCTGTGCAATGTTCGTGTAGTGTTGTTTATATTCCTAATGATCAAAAGAGGCTCTTACTATAGGCTACATTATGATTAGATCTTAGTTTAATCGTTTTATATTGCTTATTATTATTATTTTAAATCCAATGCCTATTATTTACGCCAGAAGGTTAACGTGCACCGCAGTATGTCATTACATGCGTGTAAATACTTACCACTTTATCTCTTCCTCTGTATGACTCTAAGGCATTTATGAAGGACTCGACTGAATTCTGCATGATTTCAGTCTAAAGTTAATTCTCATCTGCGCTCAACCCCGCGAAAAGGCTTCTCTTTAACACGTTTCCTAGGCGACAGGTGTGACGCAGTGCATCCATTAATAGTCAAGAACGTGAGAAACGGGGAACATATAGGTTTATTTTGTTTTCTGAACTTTATAATGCATTTTTGACAGCGGTTTTGCTACAGCTAAGCGGACTTCGTACAGGAAATGAATTCAGTCACCTCAGACCAAAGCAGTCAAAAGCCGATTTCATGAATGTTTGCGTGAAAAACGTGTCTGTCATAGTTAGGCGTGCTGGCAAAAATAGACAAATAAAATAAAACACTCTTATATTTACATCTACTGCTTAGATTTCATACGCACTGGTAATTCGAAGTGCTCTACACAAAAGGAAATAAAATAATCATAAAAAACAAACAAACAAGTAATTTAAAACTTTAAAATAAATCAGTTTATTTAAAATAAAAATTAAATTATACATAAAATGAAAACGATTATATATAAAACACTGTGTCGGTTTGGATGTAGCAGTGCTCATTCAATAAATGCGCGTTTAGAGTCTAAATTTCAACGAGGCTGATGTTTCAGCACATCTGATCTCTTCTGGAATCTGGAATCTTCTGGTCTGTTAGGTTTATGGTCTGTTTAGGTGAGCATACGTGCAATGTATTTAGGTCCTGTGCCATTTAGTGATTTATAAACGAGTGCTTTAATTGTAATCCGGTGTGAGGACTGGCTCAGATTTTCTGGTTCTGGTCTGAATGTATGAGCTATAGAGGTCTAATGGTTTTGGGAAGGCCGGGAAGACCATTACAGTAATCCACCCTGCTGGTGATAGTTTCTCCAAGCCTTGATTGGAAGCAAAACATCAAATTCATGCAATGTTCTTGAGATGGTAGTATGCGTAATTAGCTACTGCTTAATTACTAAAACTAAGAATAAAGTCTCAAGATTCAAAATCTAGAGTCAAAATACGCATTCACCTTAAGAACTCATCTTTATTTGCAATGCAATGATTTTAGTTTTCTCCTTGTTTAACTGAAAAACGTTCCGCCGCATCCAGCTGTTAATTTCTCCAGCGTATTGGCAGATTGAGTCGATGGAGCTGTAGTCATTTGGAGATAAGGCTAGGTAAATCTGAGTGTCATCTGCATAGCGGCCATTTGGTTCTTTTTTCATTATTTGACTTAGCATATAGAGGCTAAGAATTGAGCCTTGTGGGACTCCGCAGGTCATGGACGTCCACTCAGACTTATGCTCTTGTCTCCCTTCTAAGCACGACCTGAACCATTTGAGTACCATCCCAGAAATCCCTCTAGAAGTATGCTATGATCTACAATGTCAAACACGCCACTAAGATCTAGTAGTACTAGCACTGAAATTTTGCCAAAGTCAGAATTAAAGCGAATATCATTTCCAAAGTATCCATTTGAGTTGAAATAGTTGTTCAGCTGGTTAAAATCTTTTCAGTAATCTGGCCTATGAAAGGACGATTTGATATTGGTCTGTAGTTGCTCAATATGCTGCTATCAAGGTTGCTCTTTTTCAGAAGGGGTTTAACAACTGCAGTTTTCAGAAAAAAGATCTGCTAAGATCTGCTTCTGAACGGTTAAGCACACCTTCGACAAAAGTCGTGGGAAGTGTCCAAGGAGCAGCTTGATGATTTAAGTTGCTGTACTATTTCTTTCGAAACTTTGATATCAGTTACTCAAAAACACAGTAACTTTTAATTTTATACTGCAGGTTCTTTGTAGCCAAGTGTTCACCCCAATCAGCCAGGAAAACATATTAGTTGCCCTTGGTGGGAGTGGTCCACTGATGAACGATGAATCCTGAAGCACACACACACACACACACACACGCACACACTAAGTCATTTACACTGTCTGACACAGCTGCGTTTAAAATTGAACTGGAAGTTAAGTGCTGGGCGTCCGGTCAGAGGAGAACTGACCCCAACTGAGTCTGGTTTCTCCCAAGGTTTTTTTTTTTCTCCATTCTGTATGCATGGGGTTTTGGTTCCTCTGGCTTGCTTTGTTGGGGACACTTAACTTCTAGCAAGCATCGTTGAATTGATTACAGAGACCGTAACAAATTGTTCATTCTTGTCATATATCCCTGTCATTGTATTCTTCTTCTTTAAACTGTACAGTGCTTTGATGCAACCTGTGTTGTTAAAAGCGCTATATAAATAAAAATGATTGATTGATTGATTGATGAACAAGCTCAGTGCCATTGTCTGGTGGACCTTGAGCACCTGTTAGTAGCGACATTAGCTGCTGGATGGGGATACCTCACCCACATTCACTAATGCTTCAAATCCGTTCTCAAGATGTATAGGGGGTGGTACGACCGTATCTGGGGTTGAGGATGCTACGGCAGCAACACGGGATTCTCGTGACAATCTGATGTCTTGAGTGCCTTTGGGTCTCCATCGATCAGCCTGTCGATGAGTTTCGGCTTGTTCCTCTACACTCGCTGAGAGTCATTCACCGGCTGTACGCTGAGGAGGTCCGTGGGGATGGTCTTCTGAGTATTCTGTCTGTTGAAGAAGCCCAGCAAGTAACTTTGTTTCAAGAACCGCAATCCTTTGTAGAAGTTTGTGGCAGTTCATGCAGATTCCACATTTTCTTTCTCGTCTGTTTGACTGTGTTTTCCCGTCTCTGGAACGTAAGCTGCTGGCAGTATTATTCCAGCCCCAAAGAGTTTTAGTATTAATGCCACAAATGTGTTGTTTGTACGGATTTGCTGAAGTAAAAATCATAGAAAATGCTATAAGTAGAGAGTAGAGTAGAGAAAATACGGAGGAAAGCGCAGAGCAGAAAGCTAGAACGTCCGAACGCTAACATCATTATTGAAACAGTACTTTAAATTAATTACGAAGCTCAAATAAAAACAAACAAATAAACCAATTATTTTCATTGGAACGAATCTGGATTGTCACAAAACAAATATACATATATATAACAAAAACTTCAGTATAATAATTACAAATCTCAAATTCTTTACAAAGCATTCTTTCAATCGTAATCGTTTTGATAATTATAATGTTCCGTAATAATTATTACTACAATGTACAAAGCTTGAAGCTTCGGTTTTCCCAAAGCAAACACTGCCAAACCACGTTAGTCGTTTATTCGACGGTGGTGTTTTTTTTTTTTACGTGGACGGTAACCATCTTCTTCAAGCAGGTCAGCTGTCATCGTTGTCGTATATATCTGCCAGTAAGCGAACAAACAGACAAATTGGCGATTACAAATAAAACTAAATAAAAATCCCTCTTTTGATGGAATGAAACCATAAGATAGATGTGTGTGTGTGTGTGTGTACCTGAAGCAGTTTCAATGTCATCATAAACTTCATTCTCACTGAAAACGAAAGTAGAGGATTTGACAACATTAAAAAATATGTATTAACCACACACTTGTATCACTGTATTAAAATAAAACGTAAAAAATGAATACCTACTCGTGCATAAGGTAATTCGAAGGTACATATCCAACTGTGCGAAGAGAAAAAAACGCTGCTAAATCATTTTCACTTGTTTGAGTAAGATTAACGCATATCTTTATTTTTCAGTGCTCAAGGATATAATAGCCTATATTTTCCAGCAGGTGGTGCGTGTGACTCACATTTGCCCTGTCCATTACGACACAGAACATGCTTCTTGCTGGTCTCCTGGATAACATCGAGAATCTCTTCACGGACCACGTCCAGGTACTTGCTCCCACCCTTCTTCGGATTGGCATTGGGATCCACCATCATGGTGTACAGAACTCGGATGGGCCCTTCGAACTGTAAAACAGTATATTTGACTTTTTACCGCAGTTTCTTTTCATGGCGACGATCAACAAGCATTAAGCAAATAATCTGCAAAATGCAAAAGTAGACTAAAAGAGGAGATTCACCTTAAACTTCTTTCGAAATTCTTTCTCTTCTTTCTCCCGCTGCTTGGCCTTCGCCGGATCGTGGCTAAATAAAACCGTATGGTATTAATTCTCACATACGGTGTGCGCAGAAAATGACCAGAAATACCATTCATGGCGATGAGATTGCAAGTCAAACATTAAGATATATATGTTTGCTGCTTAAAAAATACAATTCTGATCGTTACATTACCAGGTTAGGGAAGTTAAAACAAAGCCCTCTCTTTCTCTGTGGTAGTTATCTATTAACACGCCGTTCAAATACACTTTTGACTGTTTGTCACTTGTTCAAAGCGCATGAAAAAAGGGTTTAAGCTTTAAAACAATACGCTTTAAATTGTTGTTCCTCCCGAAATGTGTAGGTTTTCTGTTTAATTTAATTTTAAATACGGTTCATTATTCCCCGATTTAAGAAGACACCAGCTAAAATGTCATTCATCCCGTCGGGCGTACTTACAACAAAAATTAATTTATGACAAATTAAAAGACTAGTTACTTTCACCCCAAATACTAATTAGTTGTACTTTTGTGTTTATTTTTAATATTAATCATTTTATTTTAATATTAATCATTTTATTTTACATTTACATTTTAAACTATCCTAGATTTTATAGTTTTACTACTTTAAAAAACAGTCAAATTTAATATGCTCCCTTATTACTTCATATATTTAATATGTACAAGTCAGAATAAGCTATTTTACACTGAATGACAATGCAGCATTTTGACATTTTATTCTACAAAAACGTAATCGAATCCTTCAAAGTGGACAGTTTACTCACAATCAATGTGTCTTCAACGGACATAACGTCAGCGTCTTTGACCCACGTACAATATGAGACGAGAATAGCAAATAGAGGGAAATTTACATAACTGCCATGATTGTTTGATTAGGAACACATATAGACCTTAACGTGCGGTCGCATTAGTGAAATTTGAGCAGGCAAATAAAAACAATGTCAATGATGGTCACTTTTAAACCATGCTGAATCAAGCTGAATCAAACTCGTATCAAGTTTTATACTTCAATGATCAACGCCAAAGTTCACGACCCACTAAACAGACTGTACGCCTCATAGCCTCATTTTCACGAGCGTAAAAACTAAATATAGGTTACTCTAGTTGAGACGGGAAGGAAGAACAGAAAGGACAGAGACCTGATCTCTGGGGGAGGAGGAGGAAACTCTTCACGGTCCACGTCATCGTATACATCTAAGAGAAGCATAGCGCATGCTTATCAATGCAATGCATACGAAATTAAATCTTGGAAAGTTGGTCTGTTTGTGTTTACTCACCATCACTGTGAAAACTGCTGAAACGGAAAAAAACGCGCAATGTCAGCTCAAGCGTTTAAAATCGCGAATGATGTCTGAACCCGGCGCGAGGAGGCTTGAGGTCTCACCTGTCCAGCTGGTCGTTGGAGCCGATATCATCGTACACTTCTGGGTTGATGGGCCGGACTGCAGAAGGGTGGGTGGAGGGTCCCGTTTGAGCACGGATTTTCCGCTTCACTTCTTCATAATCCACATCCACACAGGAGTTGCTGATGTAGCCCACTGCAACGGTAGACACACGTTTATAACTTCATGAATGCTGTTCACTTGATGGTGCACTGCAGGGTCAGAAAGCTCTCGGATTTCATCTACAATATCTTAATTTGCGTTGCAAGGTAGATGAACGAATGCTTGATGGGTTCGGATCAACGCGAGGGAGAGCAATTCGTGACAGAACTGTAATTTTTGGGTGTACTATCGCTTTAAGAATACGTCAAGAAAAGCTGCTACAGGCTTCATAGGAATATTCTGGGTTTGAATATGCTTTAATATAAGCAGAAGCAGATATTTTCATGCAGGCAAGGAAGGATTTTGATGTACATTTAAATGAAATGGATCATCGGAAAAAAATGCAGAGCGGGGATTTGAATTGTGATGAAATTACAATTACTGTGCAATTGAAATTCGGCCAGAATTTCCGATTTAAATCAGAAAGCTCAAATCACTTTTCTACTGTTAGTCTTGCGTCATAGACTTCTGTCGCAAGCGCATTACTGTAAACCTGGTTTGCTGGTCTTCTTCAGAAATGAAGGAACTAGTTGAAGTGACTTTGAGTCTGTGGTAATCGCCGGCATGTCACAGTTAGAACTTGAGCCCGTTAGACTTACTGCTGCCCCTCAGGTTCCTCGCCAGCCATTTCCCCCCCGGGTTGTTGTTGACCCGGATGATCTCCACGTTCTCTCCCTGTCTCACGGTCAGGTCATTCTTACCGCCCTGCCAGTCCTCTCTCACACGAGCCATGTGGATCACCTCAATAGGACCATTCAGCTGTGCACACAGACCCAATTATGATGTTAATATCTGTAGGTAGCGGGCAAAACACACGCAGAACCACACTTTAATCAGCTTCAACACATACGAAAGGGTTACCTTAAATTTTTTTCTATACTCATTCTCCCACTTCTGCTTTTCCTTTAGCTCTTTCTTATCCAGCTCTATCTTTTTAGTCTCTTTTAATACTTTCCTCTCAGCAGGAACAGGTCTGCAACATACAGAAATGCAGTTGAAATTAAAGCAAGCAGACAAATACTGCTGTTTGTAGAGTTAGACGGTCCCCGGCCATTTACCTTTTCTTTTTAGAAAGATATTATAATTCTATTCTAAGTGATAATTGTGTTGCTGCAACATGGATATAACAAGATAGATTTTATTCAGGCTACAGTATTTTTAGACTACTATGTATAGATAGTAAACGTATAGCTGATAAAAAAATAACCCAGTAATTAATTTCTTCTTATGGCCAATAAATCTAACAACTATTTTACATAGCACATAGGAAAATATAGGGAAGGCAAATTATTTTGTCTATAAACATTTCAAAAGTTTGGTATGTGTTGATCATGGCTCAATTTATTTGATTATATATATTTTTAGCAATTAGTACATTTTTTGTGTGTGTTGGTTTTTTTCAGGATTTCTTGAAGAATGGAATGTTAAAGTGAACAGAATTTATTTCAATTGTAATGTTTAAAATGTGAAATTCTTTAATGTCAGTTCAATCATTGAATTCATCCTTGGTGAAAAAAATATAATATATAATATAAAAATATTAACTATTAAATTAACTATTTAAAAGTAGAGAAAAAAAAAAACCGCTTAAACCTAAATAATACTTTAGCAACACATTATAATGCACAGTACAAAAAAAGAAGATATAATATATATAATGCAAATGAGCTTTACATTAGTAACATTAGTATCTCCAATAAGTGATAAATTATCATGTTTCCATATTTCTATATGCAAATAACTGCAGTGTTATTGTGCTCGTGTTTAGGGCATCGTAATCATGCAAATTTCTGATAAGGCCATTGTGGTAGTTTAGTTTTAACAGTGGTCTGGGCGGACCTCTGCATTGTAAGCGAACACTGATATGACTTACCTATCTGGGTCTTCGTAGATTTCTTGATCGCTGTCCTACAACACAATGAAAAAGCACATCACAACACGCGCTAAGCCCCGACCCTTAAACACGCATCCTCTCGTTCCCCCGTTCTGAAACGCATGCGCACAAAATGAACCCAACAGACTGACCTCTTGTTGAGAAGGGAAAGCGTCGGTCCACGAGTCTGGAGGATGAAAAGACACGCGTCAGCCAACAGGTTTTATGGAAATAATAGCAAAAGAACAGAAAACGTTTGAAACAAATGTTAGATTGTGTGTGTCCCTGGAGTCTTACGTAGAATACGTATATTTGTGCAATAGCCATACGGGTTTTCTTTCTCGCCAAAAACGACTGGTAATCATTTTAATTAGTAATATGCATTGCTAAGAATTTCATTTGCACAACTTCAACGATGACTTTCTCAAAATTTCGTTTTTTTGCACCGTCACGATTCCAGATTTTCTGAATACTTGGATCTCGGCCAAATATTGTCTTATCTTAATGAATCATGCGTCAACTGAAATCGTATTTATTCATCTTTCAGATGATGTCCTGTTCTCAATTTCACAAAATTTGACTGGTTTTGTGGTCCAGTGTCACACTGCCCATGCAGAAGTCCACCGCAGTGCTAGATTGTTTTGAATGGTTACCAGGCCGCTGCTTTGTGGCTGCAAGGGTTTTTTTTTTTTTTTTTGCTAGGCTTTGAGTTAAAAAAAAAACCCCCTCTCAAGTTCTTCTGATCTCCAGATAAGGTGTGTATCAGTGTGTATCTACGAGCCTTTTTCGTCTGCTTTATGAGCCACCAGGATAAAAACTATATTCACATTTACTTCTTGGCTTGGGAGGTGTGGGAGGAGGTGGAGGGAGTGCGCTGATGTCGTCGTAGTCCTCCTGAGGGTCAACGTTTCTGATCCACACAACACATAGAAACGAGACGCAGATTACATATTAATGACAGTAAACATAAAATATCCATTGCGCCAAACCATACACACTATCTGAGCCGGTTTCATGAGAATATACAAAAAGAGTCAGGAAATGCCACGGTGCGTGCATTACACCCACATACTTCCAGGATGAAAGATCGCACTGTAAGATGCACGTACAAAACCGAAACGATAGGTATTGTTTGGTGCAATTCAGACTTATTTGTTTTTTATAATGCAGAGATACAGATCAGATGTGGAAAGAAACCACACAACTGTTGTTAGTTTCCTTCCCCTTCTCTTCAAAACTTTGGCAACTACTTATAGACAACTGCGCATTACTTACAATTCTGAAAAGGATGATGTCAACAGTGTGGGTTTGTTTGGTGGCCGTGCCGGTCCTAAACAAAATACACCATAAATACTCAATATATAAGACCGCATTTCCTGAAACATTCCAAAAGCCTCGCCTAACATGAAACATTACAAACCGCATGCATTGGGTCATATAAATGCAAATATTTATTGATGAGCGATGCATTTTTATTACTGTATTCGTTTGACTCCTACCTTTAGGAATTTGGAGATCTACGTTTCTTTTGGGAAGAAGGACGGGGGCCTTTTTTCGGAAGTGATCCAGGTTCACCAACGGCGGACGTCTTGGCTTTGTGGGTCGCGGGCCGACGGTGGGAAGCGGCTTTCTGAGCGGTACTACCTCCGAAACGCTCCTCTGACTCGGCAGAGGTGGTTTGAACGCTGGAGACGCTTTCATGTCGCTGTGCTGTTGAAGTATCTTGCGCTGAAGAAGTTCTCCAGTCAGCTTGACTCTGCTCGGCACGTTGACCTCCGTAGGGGGCGTTTTAGGACTCTCCTGGGCTCCCAAGCGATGGGAGGGAGGAGGTCTTGGAAAGACTCCCTGAGGCCCCGACTGAAACATCTCTGGTTCACTATGAGCGTTCAGAGGAAAGACTGATCTTGGAGGCACAGCTGAAGACTTGTTTCGGAGAGCTCCATTGGTTAGAGACTCTGGCAGCGCACCAACCATATGAGGTTTAATGGCGGATCCTCCTCCGGAAGCTACCATTTGTAGCTGAGCGTGAAATTTGGCCCGGATGGCCTTGACATCTACATTTTCCTCCTGTAAAGAAATAAAATCAATCTGAGCTCTGAAACTATTCAAAGGCACTGCTGTGTTTCATCATGAATGTTAAAAGCTAATTGGTTAGCGTTAAGTTACCTTACTCCATATGGTGGAAACTGTGATAGATATTTTTACAGTAAAATACCGATTTTGGTTTTACTGTTACTGCTAGTGAAAAAGTGTAAACATTTGATCACATTTGATGATTTAGTTTTTTTTTTGTAATCGGTTATGAACATTTTAAATTCTTTATTATTTTAGTGCTTTGTATTCATGTGCATTCGTGACATTGTGTACTACTTCAGATTGTGGAATCAGATTATTAATCATGTGTTTGTCGACATATTAAAACTATAAAAACGCATATTGTGGTAATATGCGATCCGTGGCCAGAAAAGTAGTCCGTTTTTGTAAACTGTTGTGTGGTAAATTAGAATAGTTTATTTTTAATATAATTCAATATTTTTAATAATTTAATATATTTAATTATTTGAAAAACTAAGGGTGCAAAAAAATCGAAAATCACCTTTAAAATTGTCCAAATGAATTTTTTAGCAATGCGTATTACTAATCGAAAATGATGTTTTCATATATTTGTGATATGAAAATTAATAAATACCTTCATAGAACATGATCTTTACTTAATATCCTAATTTTTGCCATAAAGTTGATCATTTTGACCCATACAGTATATTGTTGGTAATATACCACTGTGACTTGTGGTCCAGGTTGACATATACAAGCACTTTTTAAGTTTCTGAAACATTTTTTAACTAGACATCTCTAATATTTAAAACGTCGCTACATATGCAACATACCTTTTTTACGTACATTTCACTTTTTAATTCTCTTATAGCAGCGTGACAGTTTCGACTCTGGACAGTATTAATGTCAAGCATTTTCAGCTCACTGAAATGAATTACATTTAAAAGGAAAATGCTTGAATCGGCAGTAGATGAGCCCGGTGAAGGAAGTGGCCGTTCTGCGTTAATCATTGGCAGGTAAATGTTTTGATGTCGTGTTTCTGTGGCACCGGTTTGTGCTGTTTCTGTCGAGCGAAACTGGGCCAAAAAGTACATGACACCGTTGAAGCTCTGATGGCGCCTGTTACATAAATATCCATCTACACAGCATCTGATCTCGTGGTTGCTTTACCACGCGACATTAACAAGTGGAAAAAGTGTGATAATTAACCTACCAAAAATTACGAATTTAATATGTGACCCCGGACCAGAAACCAATCGTAAGTAGCACTAGCCAACAGCAGCGATAGCCAAAAATACTTTGCGTGGCTCAAGCTGATGCTTGTATGCCAAAAAACATTAGATTTCCTACTTTAAATATATTAAAATACCATTTTTCGATTAGTGATATGCATCGCTAAGAACTTTAATAGCGTTTGTTTTGTAACGTATTGTTTCTCGGACAAATATTGACCAATCCTTACAAACCATACATCGATCGCAAGCAAAAAACGTAGACTGTCATTATCGTAATGGCATTCTTGTTTCGCGATCTTGCCCGTCTTTACGAACTCGAGATGATTTTCTGTGGTAATCGACAGTAGGGCCACAATGTTATCGACAGGGCTTCGTAGGAACCCGCAGTGAACCTGAAACCTGCCTAAATGTAATAGAGTACATTATTCATTGTTCCAAAATAGGCACTGATCAAAATCAGTTGCGAAAGGCAGAAGTTTTTAGCAGAAGTAAGTCCTCGCTGTGGCATTACCAGAATGGACTATAATACACCTCAGACCACACAATGCCACTCTTAAATCTCGTACCCTGATTAGGACTGCACTTTTAATGTCTCTCATTTGTTTACCTTCCTCAAATGTTCAACGATGTTTAACATGGATCTGTCAATCTGTGTCATACTTTGAAAGAACTCGAAGACGTCGCGCAATGAACTGTTTAAGAAGTGAGCAGCAGATTCAGAACAATAGCGAGGCACAGGAAGTGTCTTCAACCACACACCTTCGCACAGCACATCATTCAGCAGTGGTTGTCATAGCGACGACAGCAAAAAGCCAACCAATCGGCTGCATGCTTTGCTAAAAACGCAACCCTTGCCAGTGACAAAAGAAAAAATGAAAGCTTTACCTTTGTCTAGTTTAGCCACAATCTAAGCATTTCCATCATTCATGCTTTAAAACCACAATAAAGTCGTTTTTCATTCTTGTGCGAATTCTAGCCTTCAATTAAGGTATGAGATTATCACTAAAATCTAGTAAAAAAAAAAACTATACCGATTGATCGCTAATCAGAGAATCTGTAGCCTACTGTCGTTGCTGTCCATTGATAATAAACCATTGATAATAATCAATAAACCAAATATAGATGATTATTAGAGTGCACATGACACTAAATCAACACTAAACTTTGGTTTAATTTCTATCTACTCTAAGCATAGCGTCCAGACGTCATTTATTTGATACTCTGTGTGAAAAGATACAAGAAAATGCGCATTTCGACTCAAGGATCGGCTAAGCGGTATTTCACATAGTCATTCTGAAACGTGTCAAAGGTACTCGGTGTAGAAAAAAAGTAACACTTTAAGCATGGGGACTGATTCTGGCTATTAAGCATGCCTACTTAAACACATTGGCAGTTTATTATTACTTATAAAGCACATATTGTGCATGACCATATTCTACATCTCTAATTCTGCATAACATAACATCTACATTACTAACTATTAAAAAGCAGCAAAACTGTAGTTTATTGAAATAAAAAATAATAATAACAATCAATAGATACAACACATGATTGGCTATTTTAGGGTATTTCGGGTTAACAATGTGTTTCTTAGCACATTTGGTTTAGTTTTTGTGTCTCAAAACACAGACCTCTGAAGAACTAGAAGGCAGTTTTTGGGGGTCTTGGCTGCTGATGTTAATGGTGACCAAAAACTGGTTTTATTTTAAAAGAGTATGTACACCATGACCTGCTTTTTAAAAGGTTGTAACAACAACAACAACAACAATAATAATAATAAACGTAACACACGAGAAATGTACATTTCAGGTCGGACCAACTTAACGATAACAGTAGAATTAACTCATTCCTCGGCGGTCACTAATAATTCTATAGAAGGTTTGAAAACAGCTTCACGTTTAGGCTAAAAGAGAAGCAAGCTGGCCTTACCATGCGTTTTATTTCCAAAGTTTGATGTCATGTGAGTTGAGCTGAAGAGAGCGGCAGACTGCAGCAGTTTCCTGAAGCGCAGACGAGCGACCACTCAAACCCGTCACAGCAGGAAGTGCTCTAGAAATGAATGAAGGCAAATCCTACGGGCAACTCCACATTTACATAACAGGCCCATCAGCTGGTCCTCGCGGGGAGGCTGGGAGGCGCGCTGCCGGGAACCTCGTCTCTCGGCTGCAAAAACCAGGGAAGCTGTGTCGTCTCGGAACGTGGAGAAGTTCGTTTGTTGGCCACTCGAGCAACGGTTTAATACAATACGAATATTCAAACGAATTATAAGAACATTTAGAATTCTGAACGTTGCCTTTATAGTGTGTGAGGCGGACTTTCGCGCGCCTGAGCTTTGACTCCCTCTGTCGGTCAGAGAGGAAAATAACCGATTTTGTGCGACTTTTTTTTTTTTTTTTTATAAACGTGACAAAAATATATTACTGCAAACAACAGCTGTATTCAAGTCACATTTGTGGAGAACGTCACAAGCGAGTTTAGACAAGTCCTGTACATTTTCTGTACAGACAACAGTTGCAGAGAGCTTAGGATATTTTCCCTGAGGAAATGAAAGTGACGCGCGTTTTCATAAATATAATTTTAGATGTGCCCACAATGCACTTTCTATATCTGCTGAACGGCTTTCTGGAAGATTAATGTACATTAAAGACTAAGTATAGCGGGAAAAAGGTAAATATATCATTTTAGATATTCAAATAAAGACAAGGATTTAATTTATATCCTTCTTTTTTTTTCATAACATCATGTTATTTTCTTGTCATTTGAATAGTCTCCCTAAAGTGAGGTTCACAATTAAATTTTGCAATACTAAACAAATAGTACATCAACACTTTATCAATTAATCGTCTTTATTTTCACATTTAAAAATAAGTAATCTTTTAACTTTTAAATTGACGGAAAAAAAATGCAACATTAAACGTACCAAGGCATCTTAAAAATCAAATAATATATAAACACTGGCTGAAAGTAAAACAGTCTCAACACAGAGTGTGACAATGCATTTCCACACCATAGAAAAAACAAACGAAAAAAACCCAATTAACTTGACTCAACATGACTGTCAGATTACAGAGACACACATCAATCTCCCTGGGGAGGATCTAAGAGCTTGAAGATATTGAAGCTGAACAAAAAAAAAAAAAAAAAAAAAAAGCATCAAGTACTACAGTAGTTGGTGATTTTCTGAACAAGAAGGTAAAATCATTGCAATATTGGTACTGTTGAGCTGAGTTCAGGGTTTAGGCTCAGTTACTTATTGTGGAATAAAAAATAAATAAAAAAAAGTTATGCTTTCTTGAATCTTGAATTTTGAGACACTGGGAGTCCAGCGCTTATGCACAATGTCTTAAAGAGTATGCTGCATCAGCCAGTCACCTAAACGCGATGAGAATCAGGGAGAAAAAAAAAAAAAAACGGCACTGAAGCAAATTTGCACACTATGTCCCAAAGTGATAGCAAACGGCTTCAACCAATGAAAAACAGGCAGAGGGAAGAGAACACGCCCACGGCCTTTTGGCTGCTCAAGCTACTGTATGAGTTAAATGAACCACTTCATCCGCCTGAACCGATCCAATAAATTCACAATATACAGAGACATAAAGACAGAGTCTTTCAAAATACACACTATGAAATATGATGCTATTTAAAATCCGTAACACTTAAAATATTTAAAAAGAACTCCGAGTTCTTGAGAGTTATGCATTGCAGAGTTATGCAAACGCGTGCATGCTTTTTGCCCCGAAATTAATGTGTCTAACTTTCCAGCAGCAAGACACTTTTTAAAAAGAAAAGGAGAAAGAGAGGAGGGGAAAAAAAACAGATAGCTTACAAATATTAAACTAATCCCCCACCTCATACATTTTGCTAAAACTGGCATAAATTTGCAAACGGAGACGATAACCGGTCAGTGATATTTAAAATAGGCTCCCAGCCCCTGAACTCTTTCAACTGCAGGTTTTAGAGCTTGAAACACGATCGAAAGCAATACGTCATGATCGAAAGGAATATTGCACCTTTTAACAAGACCATTCTCAAAAAACAAAAAACTGTTCCGAAACGATGGCCTCAAACGTTTTATTGAACTTCAGTTTGAGGGACTGCGACAAATTTAAACTTACAGAACGTCGGTTTCCAGAAAACAAAAAAAGTTAAATAAATAGACTGCATCCCCCGCCCCCCACCCCAGTCTTCCCTTCCCAGACATTTAATATCAATTCCACTGACCTATAAGTTAATGCTAATTCCCTCGTCTGCATGTCCGTAAAAAAAATAAAATAAAAATACAAAAAATGATAATCATGATTCAACCGTGATTCAAGTGATCCTGTACAGTGACCTGTCTGATCGAATGACCCCCAAAAAAAGATTCCTTCACAGATATTAGACATTCAAAAACAAAAAAAGGAGGTTTTCAGCTCATGATACGGTCAACCGATACACCTTCCTCTATAAAAATAAATAAAATATTTACAAATTAAAGGCAAAACCAGAACATTGACTAATACCCTGATGCATTTGTATTTGCAGTGACCCAGTGTATGTTTTATGGCAGAGGTCTCGCCACTTGTCTGTCCGATGAAGACGTGTTACATTCTGAACTGCACTGAAATGCACCCTGTGCAAAAAAAAAAAAAAAAAAAAAAAAATTATAACCTGCCCGCACCGCTGAGAACTTCCTCATCAGCTGAAAAGGATAACGACCAAAAAAAGGTTTCTGATGAAATAAATAACAGGCCTGTGAAAAAAAGCAGTAGGATTTTGTGAGTAAACATTCCTTTTCCAGTCGCTTGAAATCTTCGCCCATCTCTTCTGAAGCTGGAGGGTCAGAGACCAGTCTTTACAGTCCTCCAAAGTGTCCGACTCACACCACGTACTGCTTGGAGCTGTAATTGGCCGTGTAGGCCTGCCGGCTGTACTGAAAGTGGTCGGTGAGCACCGTGCTCCGGCCGTGCTGAAAGTCTGAGCTGTGAGCGAAGGGCCCGGAGCCGTTGGACTGGGGTTTGTCGAGCGAAACCATATCCTGCGCTGAAACTGGCAGCAGTTTCTTCTTGGCCTCCTGGTTGGAATCGTATTTCACCTGGTGAGAAAAGCAACGGTCATCGGTTTTTTGTGATTGGAAAAAAAAAAAAAAAAAAATGCTAAAGCGCCCCTGTTATAGACTTTCAGTGGATAAAAACTTTCCGCTTTTAAAACAAACCACGCTGACGTCTACGTGAAACATTAGCATATTGCCGCCCACTTTGCGTTGGTCTGAATGAAAACGTAAACTCATTCTTTGCCTCCAGGTGTCGCTTTTGGAGAGCTGCAGTAGTGGTTACCCTGGTAACAGCTGTACACAAAGCAGCACTGTGTTCACGAATGAAATCGGAAACCGCAATCGAGAAAAATCGCAGATTAGCATCACGCAAAGGAGGAGTTTGAAAAATGAAGCGCTGAACGAGGCAAAAATACATGACAATGCAATTGTATTTTGACCTTTTCCAAAACCAAAATATAAACCGTAATCCATAATAGAGTCACTTTAAAGACGTGCGTGGTTACCTTATTATAGAGGAAGACGCCTAGTATTGCTGTCATCATGCCGATGATGTTGGAGGTGTTGACGGGGTTCCTGAGCATCAGCAGGGATATACTGATGACCATGATCCTCTTTGTCGCGTTGGCTACGGCGTAACTGAGTGGGCTGACTAGGTTCAGCACACTGAAAGCTATCATGTTTTGCGCAAAGTTGCAGAAACCACTAATGAGGAGCAGCACGAGGGTTCCTGTCCAGTTGGAAACCTCCGCCTGTAGAGGAAAGTGGAGAAAAAAATATGTGTATATTTATATCTATGTGTACACACACACAAATTATACTAAATTTAACAAGCTATTTTTAATACAAGTAAAACTGCTAGCAATTATTGTTGTCATTTCCTTGCTATAGTACAGTGGGGCAGACGAAAACTGTCACACTGCTAAAATTCCTCATCTAAAACATTTTTTACATTTCATCACGACACATGAACCGGCCGTGACTGGCCATATTAACATCCTTTTATTCATTAACATTATTCATTCAAATTTACCAGGTCTCCATCCATCAGGAAAGAAGAGAGGTCCACCAAAATCCACGTAGGCAGCATAAACATGACCGCATTGAAGCCGAGGATGTTCAGCAACTGGAGGTGATGAATCCTCGTGTCGCGCAAGACCTGAAACCACCACAAAAACAAGTTCATCCGGGAAGCCGCTCCAGACTTTTCCTAACCGACGGAAACATCAAACCTGACAGATCTATCGAACGGATGGAAATATCGACCTTTTTCGAGAATATGTTCTGCAAAGAGAAGCAGAGCGTCGCTGCCAGGGCGCTGATCAACCCAGAGACGTCAAAGGACAACTCTGTGACGGTGGCCAGCAGAACACCTCCGATGATGGGTATGAGAGACACGTAAACCTGGTCAGAAAAAAAGCGCACAACAGACAGTCAGCGACATGACTGCATAACTTATTTCTAACCGCGTTCGGATGAAGACCGACCTTCGTGGTTTGCTTCTCTTTCATGATAATCCGTGACAGCAGAACCACCCAGATGGGCATGGTGGCCTTCACTAGAAAGAGGGATTGAAAAGAAGACACGCGTTCACTCGTCTAATAACGTCACCTGGTCTCTGAAACATCTCAGTCGAGTCTGTTCCTGCACTGTCGCCGCTTCATATTTGAAACGCGCCGCTGTTTAAAGCCATCTGCGTCCGAACGAGCTCAAATGCGTCCAACGCTAAAGCCCAAAAAACATTAATCGATGAATGCAACGTTTCATCACCGCTGAGGAATTTGAACCTAGGTATGTTAGGCATTTCGAGAAGAGCCGAAAGAGTAATTACCAACTGGGCATCCAATTTGATTAAATTAACTTGTTAACGACCTTTACGAACTTAGGAAATCAAAATTAAATCAAGCGTCCTTTAAGTAAAGTGGGAAATAGTGCAGTTATGAGTATATGAACACAAGTTGTCAAGCTGATCTGAAATGATATTATATTATAAATATATATATATATATATATATATATATATATATATATATATATATATATATATATATATATATATATATAAAATAGATATTTTATTATGAGATTGCTTCCGTATGCAGTATTTCCAAGTTCGGCGTCTTACAATTTAACATCATATATAGAACAACATGAATAGTAAGAAGATATTTCATGTCTTTATTCAGGGTTCTAAGGTTCTGTTATTGTAGATGTTGAATATAAAGCTTCTTTTGCAGGCTCTGTAACACCACCGCGGGGTTATGGTAATAATGGAGGTCAAGTAAACAAAAGGAACTAAAGATTCCCAAACTAGACTAGTCTGATACGGATCTGCAGCCACGCAGGTGGATGATGTGGCAGTATTATTAGGAGTGCGGAAGTGACGTAGTCTGGGACTACTTCAGTGTTATCAAACATCGGACGGGGAAAAATCTCAGTTACGACTTGTTACCTAGCGTTTGGGTGAAAGCGGGAATTTAAGTGGGAAGCGCAGTTTGAATTCAAAGCTAAGATTTGTGGTTAACGGCAGACAGCGGCGAATGAATGATTTGAACTCGATTAAACGAACCGAGCCGAGCTAAACCGAAACTACCCGAACGCGTCGGTTCCGTAAAGGGCCTCTAATACAAAGTCAATACACCGAAAGCTTAGTGGTACTCACCGGTGTGCGCGTACGACACCGGAACCTTCCATATGCTGAAATGGGCCGAGACCGAGGCGAAGTATTTCCCGAAGGCGAGCGGCAGAATGAACCAGCGGTAGTAGCGGGCCGGTAACTCCGTTCGCGGGACGCCCCAGGCTCGCAGCAGCGGCGGGAGAAACACGATGATGGAGAGTATATGAAAGAGAGACACCGTGACCGGATAGGGGAAGCTGTTGAGGATGATTTTATTGATCACGTTGCCACCGGAGCTGACGGTGTACCAGCACAGACACAGCACCGCGATCCGAATTCCCTCCCGCACCGGCGGGCGCTGCTCCACCGCGGCCATCTTTCAACGCAGACCGCGACGCGACCAGCGACACTGGAGGACTCGCCGGAGAAAGAGTCACGTGGCTCTGCGAGGCCACGCCTCCACCCGAACCGCCATGGTGACCGTCTGAGAGAGTTTCGGTAGATTCAGGAGAAGGGAGCGCTGTTTAAGACCGGGTTCGTGCTGGCGCGTAAACATCGAGCTGACACGCAGGACGTACGGCCACGTTTCAAATCAACGTGCGGTGCGACGCTCGGTATTTTGCACCGATATCAAAAATGTCCGAGGGACATCCCATATTAATTCATTAGGCCCATAGTTACTGCATTTATTATATTTTTGTGTAGAGCCTGTTTTTTTTATAAATAAATAATCAAATAAAAAATGAAAAAGCATTGAAATGTTATTTTACTCCCACCTCATTTCCATCACAGGTTTCTCAGCAAACTCATAATCTCTTAAAAAAAAAAATATATATATATATATATATATATATATATATATATATATATATATATATATATATATATATATATATATATATATATATTCATTAACTAAAAATTAATTATTTATGATTTAAAAATATATATAAATAAAATATATAAAATATATTTATTAATGTATGGAACTAACTGTAAGACAAGCAAATGGACTAGAACATCACTGCGGTAAATTATCAATGTCATGTAAGCAAAACGATTATGATTTAAAAAAAATATGAACACTCTGTATTATGTAACTTTCTATAGTGTCTAAATAATTAGGTTTATTTATATTAGTTTGTAAATAAACCTAATTATATAGATACTTTAGAAAGTCACATAATACAGAGTGTTCATGTTTTTTAAAACCATAATCGTTTTGCTTGCACGTGAGGCGTTTAAGTAATAAATTCTGACATTGAGACAGTGATATTCAAGTCCGTTTGCTTGTCTTACAGTTAGTTCCATAATATGGAAGACAGACAAACAAATCAACTAGTATATTATAGTACATTATATTATTGAATACAATAATTTCCAATAATCATATCCTGTCATTGGTCTAGGAGTTGGATGGGTCTCATAAGTACACTTTTGTAAACGTCTATGTCTTTTGATTCAGTGTAAATCATGTGCTACGGGCCAGTGGTCACCCTATGAAGCACAAGCTGTCTTATCACAAAATAATAATAATAATAACAACAATAATAATAAAGTATGCTCATTTGAGGCGGAGAGTGTTTTTTTGTCCAATATAAAGATTTGCACATAAACTGTGAAAACCTCACACGCCTTAATACAGTTTTTTCTAGCATTTTAATGAACTGTTACAGCTATCCCCACCCCAAACAGCCATGGCTAACTGTTTCACACAGCTCCTTTCTGATTCGTCAACTTCTTCATCTCAA